>NC_069393.1:8752500-9025000 GCF_027475565.1 Acinonyx jubatus
AAATTTGTATTCTGGTGAATATTTTGGTTTGATATTTTAGCTTCCCTCTCCACTTTTTGGCCATGTTATTAGTCTATTTAACTGAGTTATTCACTTATCAACTCATTTATTTCAACCATCATATTTTAATTTCCAAAATTTGGCAATACATTTTATTTCTTTTGTGGATGGGTTATTTATCTATAATGGGGGGGCATACATTTAAATTCCTTTGTGGGTTTTTTTTTTTCTCTTGAGGGATATTTTCTGTTTGCTGAGTGTTTTGCCTCCTGTTCATGGTGGTAGTTTTCCTTTGGCGCTCTTTGTACTCATCTTATTTAGAATTTCTCTGTCTCTGGGGATCCCGTCTCTGTTGGTAACAGCTGGTCTGCAGTGATTGTGGTAAATGGACATCGGGAGAGCAGAAGTACCTGGTGTGCCAACAGACCCTTTCGTTGTGTAGAGTCCCGCACATGCTTGTTGACCCATTCACATGCCATGTGCTTTCCTGTGACTGGATCAGGTTGTTTTGAGCAAGAAAAGTGGGGGCTAGGCTGATAAATTGGGAGGAGGGGATATAAAAAATTAGTCCCTAGCGCTTTTATTTTGTCAAAGAGTTAAGGCACAGTTATCAGCTGACAGTGAGAGTTGAAGGGTAGGGTTAGAAATCTAAGAAAAGAAATGATCAATATTGGGGTACGGGGAGGCTCAGTCAGTTGAGCATCTGACTTCAGCTCAGGTCATGATCTCCCACCTTGCGGGTTCGAGCCCCGCCTCAGGCTCTGTGCTGACAGCACAGAGCCTGAAACGTGATTCAGATTCTGTGTCTCCCTCTCTCTCTGCTCCTCCCTCACTCACAGTCTGTCTCTCTCTCCTTCAAAAATAAGTAAACATTAAAAAAAAAAAGAGATGATCAATATTTGTTGTAAAGTTTAGAGAATGCAGAAATAACAGTAAGTACATACAGAGCATTTACACAAGCTTTACATCGTTTAACTTATTCAACCCTCACAACATAATTTGTGGCACATTCTGTTTTAGCATCCTTATTTTGAGATGAAAATATGGTGTGGAAGTTGCTTGGGTAAGTCTTAAGGAAATGCAGAATCTGTTATCTCAGTCAATATGCCACACCGTGCTCTACCCTTGAGTGCGCATTTGAGAATTGGGGTCACGAACTCTGAGGGAGACTAGGCAGCATCCTGGTCTTATTTTTTTTTTTTTCCTTTGGCTGCTGTGCTTGTGTAGTAGTCCTTGCACTACTTTTGCACTACACCCTTGCTTGTGGGTAGTCCTTGCACAAGGACAGTGGAGATGAATGCCTAGCATGTTTGCCCATGAACCCATGTTAGGCAAGTAAGAAAGGGAGGGTAGTAAGGGTATGACAGATACAGACATGCCACTCTGGTTAATGCCCTGGAGGTCTCCATGAAGAGGCACTTAGATGGAGCACACCGGATGTGTCAAGATAAAAGACGGCCAACAGGAAGTAAATCGCTTGAAGTCAAGATCGCAGGGGCTTACAAAGATCTAGACTGATAAACCTTAATAGAAAAAAAGAACTTGATAATAGGTGAAATGTTTATTTCCAGGAAGGTAATTAGATACATTTCCGTTATGTAAGTTTGATTGGATATTAACCATTGAAAAGATATGAAACTTTTTAATCTACATGATTCTAAAAATATCTTAACATAATTTCTCAAGAGCATGATGAGCATGAGAGCCTCACAGGGTTAGAAACTCCTTAATTCAATGCTTGTGTATAAGGATCTACCGCGAGGCACAAATCAGAGATGTTGAAAAAGATTCATGCACAGAAAATGGCAAAAGATGATTTGTTACTCATAACTAAGAGCCATCCAAATGGTCAAACTCAGGGAATAGTTACCAAAATTTACCCACAGATGGAACAGGATGTTGCTATTAAATATCATATTTGTGGCATACATTTAATTTCATAGGAAAATCTTAATGCTAAATAATGAGAATACAAACATATGGGTTTTTTTAGGCTTATTTATTTATTTTGGAGAGAATGGTGGGAAGGGGCAGAGAGAGAGAGAGAGAGAGAGAGAGAGAGAATCTCAAGCAGGCTCTACACTGTCAGCACAGAGCCAGACATGCGGCTTGAACTCACGAGCCATGAGATCATGACCTGAGCCGAAATCAAAAGTCAGACATTTAACAAACTGAGCCACCAAGGAGCCCCAACATATATTTTCTAAACAAAATGTATTACTTTGATTATAGAATACATAATGCAAAGTAAATTATGAAGAGTTAGATCAGGATAAATTATTCCAGAAGTCAAACATCAGTGCTTCTTGTGTTGAAACAATTCCTTAGTGAGAATGCAGGTTATTTTGTTTCTCAAAACATAGTCTTTGTATTGGATCTGTGTATCTCTCCACTGGACCTCCTCAGTGCATATTAGTGTTGTAGTCCCTTCAAAGTCTTGTGTGAAATATGAACTAACAGCAACAAAAAAAATCTTACTTTTACCTGACTTTTGGATTTACTACAATATGAAACAATATTTTCTAATGTCTTATCATCCTCCAGAATATTTAAAATTGAATATATATTTAATGATTATAAATTTAGACATACAAAAGAAGGCAATGTATAAATATCATCATGTAAAATGCACTAGGTCTATGCAGTCACAGAATGACTATTAGTATCAGTTAATTAATATTTTGATCACATGTCCTATGTGCTATTTTAAAATCTTTTTTGCCCATGCAATGCCCTAGTAATACCTTCTTCAGTTGCATCCAGCCACAAAATAAATATTAAGTATTGCTAGTCTAAATATCTTGTAAATGTCTGATTAGAAAATGTCTAAATCTGGGGGCACCTGCCTGGCTTTGTCAGTAGAGCTCGTAGACTCTAGATCTCAGGATCGTGAGTTCAAGCCCCACGTTGGGTGGGGAGCCTACTTAAAATTAAAAAAAAAACAACCTATATCTGAATAGATGGCTGAATCATAACGTTTTTTGTTATTTGTTAGGCATTGTGTCACCTTGGACTACCTTGGACTTTTAGTATAATAGAAATGATAGTAGAGATGAAACAAATGAATAAGTCAATGACTCAAATTTATTAGCTCCTATTGTTCAGGAAGTTGTTAGATCAGAATTTCAGCATGTTCTGGTATGAACTGATTTATTCATAAGGAGGAAACTAGCATTTGGAATCCTGAAGTGGCTAAATGCAATAAAGACTTTTACTACTGACAAATGTACTACTTAACAATAACAATAAAACCTTACATTACCTTTTTCATTCTTTTTAATAAATTGAGATATAAATGGCATACAACATGATGGTGATTTCTGTTGTACAGCATAATGATTTGGGACACGTATACACTGACAAATGATCACCACAAGAAGTCTAGTTAACTGCCATCACCATATATAGATACATTTTTTTAAAGATCTACTCTCTTAGCAACTTACAAATATACAATACAGTATTGTGAAGTATATAGTCACCATGTTGTCACATGTTAATGTCTCCAGAATTTATTGATCTTGTAACTGGAAGTTTCTACTTTTTGACCTTCCTTCCTTCCTTCCTTCCTTCCTTCCTTCCTTCCTTCCTTCTTCCTTCCTTCCTTCCTTCCTTCCTTTTCTTTTCTTTTCTTTTCTTTTCTTTTCTTTTCTTTTCTTTTCTTTTCTTTTCTTTTCTTTTCTTTTCTTTTCTTTTCTTTTCTTTCATTAGATTTTCTCTATTTAAAATAATTCCAGGGCATTGGGGTGGCTCAGTTGATTAAGCATCTGACTTCGGCTCAAGTCATGATCTCACAGTTTGTGGGTTTGAGCTCCGCATTGGTTTCTGTGCTGACAGCTGGGAGCCTGGAGCCTGCTTCGGGTTCTGTGTCTCCCTCTCTCTCTGCCCCTCCCCTGCTCATGCTCTGTCTCTCTCTCAAAAATAAATAAACATTAAAAAAATTTATATAATAGTCCCAAATGTTCTATTATTTTCCAAAACACCAGTTTTTACAATAAATCCTCAGAAACATTTCTTGGTAGTACTCATCACATACAGTCTAGCATTAAGCCAATATCATGTAATTCCTCCAATTCTCTGTGAGCATAGCTATTTCTACTTTCAAGGAGTCAGGCGATCTGTGAGGTGATAGGACATAAAGTTTGGATGACCTTTTTTTTTCTTTTTTAAGTTTATTTATTTATTTTGAGACAGAGACAGCGTGAGTGGAGGAGGGGCAGAGAGAGAGGGAGACAGAGAATCCCAAGCAGGCTCCAGGCTCTGAGCTGTCAGCACAGAGACCAATGGCTCGAACTCACAAACCGTGAGATCATGACCTGAGCTGAAACCAAGAGCCGAATGCTCAACTGACTGAGCCACCCAGGTACCCCAAGTTTGGATAGCTTTTGAATAGCTAATCAGATGCTTGTTTTGGAAGGCAGATTTTTCCCCTTAATTTAGCTCAAGATATTATATACCTGATTATTACATGTGTGTGTGGTATATTTTTGATTGAGAGGTACATACTTTAAAATTTCTAGCTGTGTAAAAATCGTTCAGACTCCTGGCTAAGAGATGCATATTTATTTTATCCCAGATTCTTGTGTTCCCCTGCCCACCACTCAGTTCCCAGGTGGTTTGCAAAATACCCTGGGGAATAGTCTTTTCCCTTCAGTTTACTCAATAAGTTTAGGACGTTGTTCTTTTGCTATTGTACACATATTATTACTAACCTGCACATGGATATTTAGCCAGTCACAATAATAGGAGTGTTACGCTGTAAATGATGTGGTGATTATATTTTCTGATTAAAAGTAGTATGATTGAAAATGCCACTGAGGTGAATGTTTTAAATTGAACCATGGCTTTCGCAAAGAGAGTACGAATCATGAAGCCTTCAGAACGCAGCTCTTGTTATGTGTGAACATTGGGGAAAAACCTTTCCTGACTTTTGAAATTTTCATACAACCACATTGACTGTAACTTCACATGACTATAACTGCCACTTTTTAATTTTTTTAATGTTTATTTATTTTTGAGAAAGAGAGAGAGAGAGAGAGAGAGAGAGAGAGAGAGAGAGAGAGAGAGAGAGGCAGAGCACAAGCAGGGGAGGGGCAGAGAGAGGGAGGAAGGCACAGAATCTGAAGCAGCCTCCAGGCTCTGAGCTGTCAGCACAGAGCCTGAAGTGGGGCTCGAACTCACGTACCACGAGATCATGACCCAAGCCAAAGTTGGACGTTTAACCGACTGAGCCACCCAGGCACCCCTTTAATTTGTTTGTTTGTTTTTAGTTTGGAGTACAAACTTCTGATTACAAGCCTCCTGTCTGGGAGCTTTAAAGGCTAACAGTCCTAGCCAGTCTTGCTGAAAAACCTTACTCAGATGTAGCTTCAAGGGTAGAAAAATCACAGGTTTGTGGGATTTGGGGACTGTACAATTTCTTTAATATTTAAAAGGCTTCCAGGAAATTCATTTCCAGTAGTAATATGGTAAATCAAGTTAGTTACCAGTAGAAAACAACTCATAGTTAAGTGTTGATAAAAGTATTAACAAACAAACTTGGTTTAGAAGAATTCATCATGCCTGAACATAGGTGAAGGCACCTCCAGAAGGCAAAACTCATTGAGTTGAATTTAGCACCCTGACAGTTGGGGGTTTTCATGATTTCACTACAAGGAAGGCTTGACCTTGCAAGGAGGGCTTGTCCATGATGAAGAGGGCATCAGGAGACTTTTGTCTCCCCACCTATTAATTCCAGAGCTATGACTTTATGATAAAAGAGAACCAAACTAAATCTCCTCCATTCCCTTTCTCCAGGCACCTAAGGAAAAATCACTTTGGTGTTAGAACACGAGAAAAAGATCCACCCAGTGAGCCCTTATGTAACATCCTATCACCTGGATTTTGCACTGCCTTAGATATCTGTCAGAAATGAATGCAGATCCTCATTAGAAGAATGCAAATAATTCATCCTCAGTTCTAAAAATATACTATAAATATTTGTACAAGGAGGCTAGTCAGGGTAGATGCTGATTAGGCCAATTTTGTCTGCTTGCTGGCAATTAATGGAGTTAGGATAGGCTCCATCCGCCCAGAGAGACCCGGAATCAGAGGCCCCATCCTTGCTGATGGTTATGTTCCAAAGGAATGTTTTTCAGTTCCTTGAGGAAAACACTATTGCATGGTGGGAGATACAGCCCAAAGAGACAAAGGAAGAATTCACAATTGCAAATCCTTTTTGGAAAGTGACCAGGAGCCTATCCCCAGGTGTTGGCTTGAACAAACACCAAATTCTATTGGCAGCCTTGAGCTTTCTTAGGCGAACACTTTATGAGGGGCTGAGTCATCCTAGCCATGCAGTGTTAAGCTGTTGGAAACTTGTATTATTTTTAAGTCTTTTAATGTGGGAGGAGTGTGAATGGATAAAATCTTTTGTGTTGAGCATCAGTAGTTTTTGTAGGGCCATGTTGAAGCCCAGTTGAGAAGATGATTCAGAGGAGCCTGGTTAGTTTGTTCAAAGGGAAAACCTCTGTCAGTGTATTTCGACACAGTTGTACAAGGTTCACTATATGTTTTTATATATGTTTACATTATAAATAGTATATTCGTCAAATTACAAAAGTTTTAAATACTTTTTTAAAGTTAAGATTTTTGCTTTATTTATTTCCTTTTAATTTTATTTTTTATTTTTTTAAAATTTACATCCAAATTAGCATCTAGTGCAACAATGATTTCAGGAGTAGATTCCTTAGTGCCCCTTACCCATTTAGTCCATTCCCCCTCCCACAACCCCTCCAATAACCCTCAGTTTGTTCTCCATATTTATGAGTCTCTTCTGTTTTGTCCCCCTCCCTGTTTTTATATTATTTTTGTTTCCCTTCCCTTATTTTCATCTGTTCTGTCTCTTGAAGTCCTCATATGAGTGAAGTCACATGATTTTTGTCTTTCTCTGACTGACTACTTTCACTTAGCGTAATATCCTCCCGTTCCATCCACGTAGTTGCAAATGGCAAGATTTCATTCTTTTTGATTGCCGCGTAATACTCCAATGTGGGGTGTGTGTGTGTGTGTGTGTGTGTGTGTGTGTGTGTGTGTGTGTGTATACCACATCTTCTTTATCCATTCATCCATCAATGGACATTTGGGCCCTTTCCATACTTTGGCTATTATTGATAGTGCTGCTATAAACATGGAGATGCATGTGTCCCTTTGAAACAGCACACCTGTATCCCATGGATAAATGCCTAGTAGTGCAATTGCTGGGTCGTAGGGTAGTTCTATTTTTAGTTTTTTGAGGAACCTCCATACTGTTTTCCAGAGTGGCTGCACCAGCTTGCATTGCCACCAACAATGCAAAAGAGATCCTCTTTTTCCACATCCTTGCCAACATCTGTTGCCTGAGTTCTTCATGTTAGCCATTCTGACAGGTATGAGGTAAGGTGTGGTTTTGATTTGTGTTTCCCTGATGATGAGTGATGTTGAGCATTTTTTCATGTGTAGGTTAGCCATCTGGATGTCTTCTTCGGAGAAGTGTCTATTCATGTCTTTTGCCCATTTCTTCACTGGATTATTTGTTTTTTGGGTGTTGAGTTTGATAAGTTCTTTATAGATGTTGGATTCTAACCCTTTATCTGATCTGTCATTTGCAAATATCTTCTCCCATTCTGTCATTTGCCTTTTAGTTTTGCTGATTGTTTCCTTCACTGTGCAGAAGATTTTATTTTGATGAGGTCCCAGTAGTTCATTTTTGCTTTTGTTTCCTTTGCCTCTGGAGATGTGTTGAGTAAGAAGTGCTGTGGCCAAGATCAAAGAGGATTTTGCCTGGTTTCCCCTCAAGGATTTTGATGGCTTCCTGCCTTACATTGAGGTCTTTCATCCATTTTGAGTTTATTTCTGTGTCTGGTGTAAGAAAGTGGTCCAGGTTCATTCTTCTGCATGTCGCTGTCCAGTTTTCCCAGCACCACTTGCTGAAGAGGCTGTCTTTATTCCATTGGATATTCTTTCTTGCTTTGTCAAAGATTAGTTGCCCATATGTTTGTGGGTCCATTTCTGGGTTCTCTGTTCTGTTCCATTGATCTGAGTGTCTGCTCTTTGCCAGTACCATACTGTCTTGATGATGACAGCTTTGTAGTATAGCTTGCAGTCTGGGATTGTGATGCCTCCTGTTTTGATTTTCTTTTTCAAAATCTCTTTGGCTATTTGGGGTCTTTTCTGGTTCCATACAAATTTTAGGATTATTTGTTCTAGCTCTGTGAAGAATGCTGGTGTTACTTTGATAGGGATTGCATTGAATATGTAGATTACTTTGGGTAGTATTGACATTTTAAAAATATTTGTTCTTCTTATTCAGGAGCTTGGAATCTTTTTCCATTTTTTTTGTCTTCTTCAATTTCTTTCCTAAGCTTTCTATAGTTTTCAATGTATAGATTTTTCACCTCTTTGGTTAGATTTATTCCTAGGTATTTTATGGTTTTTTGTGCAACTGTAAATGGGATGGATTCCTTGATTTCTCTTTGTGTCACTTCATTGTTGGTGTATAGGAATACAACTGATTTCTGTGCATTGATTTTACATCCTGCAATTTTGCTGAATTCATGAATCAATTCTAGCAGTTTTTGGGTGGAATCTTTTGGATTTTCCATATAGAGTATCATGTCATCTGCAAAGAGTGAAAGTTTGATCTTCTCCTGGCCGATTTGGATGCCTTTTATTTCTTTGTGTTGTAGAAATCAGCCTCTCTGATTGCAGAGGCTAAGACTTCCAATACTATGTTGAATAACAGTGGTGAGAGTGGACATCCCTGTCTTGTTCCTGACCTTAGGCAGAAAGCTCTCAGTTGTTCCCCTTGAGGATGATATTAGCATTGGGTCATTCTTATATGGCTTTTATGATCTCAAGGTATGCTTCTTCTATCCCTACTTTCTTGAGGGTTTTCATCAAGAAAGGATGCTGTATTTTGTCAAATGCTTTCTCTGCATCTATTGAGAGGATCATATGGTTCTTGTCCTTTCTTTTATTGATGTGATGAATCACGTTAATTGTTTTGTGGATATTAAACCAGCCCTGCATCTCAGGTGTAAATCCTGCTTGGTCTTGGGGAATAATTTTTTTAATATATTGTTGGATCCGGTTGGCTAATATCTTGTTGAGGATTTCTGCATCCATGTTCATCAGAGAAATTGGTCTATAGTTTTCCTTTTTAGTGTGGTATCTGTCTGATTTTGGAATCAAGGTAATACTGGCTTCATAGAGAGAGTTTGGAAGTTTTCATTCCATTTCTATTTTTTGGAACAGTTTCAAGAGAATAGGTGTTATCTCTTCCTTAAATGTTTGGTAGAATTCCCCTAGAAATCCATCTGGCCCTGGACTCTTGTTTTTTGGGGAGATTTTTGATTATTGTTTTGATTTCCTTACTGATTATGGATCTGTTCAAATTTTCTATTTCTTCCTGTTTCAGTGTTGGTAGTTTACATATTTCTAGGAATTTGTCCATTTCTTCCAGATTGCCCATTTTACTGGTGTATAGTTCCTCATGATATTCTCTTATTATTGTTTTTATTTCTTCTGTGTTGGTTGTGATCTCTCCTCTTTCATTCTTGAGTAATTTATTTGGGTCCTTTTGTCTTTCTTTTTCATCCAACTGACCAGAGGTTTATCAGTTTTGTTAATTCTTTCAAAGAACCAGCTTCTGGTTTCATTGATCTGCTCTAATGTTTTTTTGTTTGTTTCGATAGTATTGATTTCTTCTCTAATCTTTGTTATTTCCTGTCTTCTGCTGGTTTAGGGTTTTATTTGATGTTCTTTTTCCAGCTCCTTAAGGTGTAAGGTTAGGTTGTGTATCTGAGATCTTTAGGAAGTCTGGATTGCTATATACTTCCCTCTTATGACCGCCTTTGCTGCATCCCAGAGGTTTTGGGCTGTGATGTTATCATTTTCATTGACTTCCATATACTTTTTAATATCCTCTTTAACTGCTTGGTTAGCCCATTCATTCTTTAGTAGGATGTTCTTCAGTCTCCAAGTATTTGTTTCCTTTCCAATTTTTTTCTTGTGGTTGATTTCAAGTTTCATAGCGTTGTGGTCTGGAAATATGCACGGTATGATCTCAATCTTTCTGTGCTTCTTAGGGCTGATTTGTGTCCCAGTATATGGTCTATTCTGGAGAACATTCTATGTGCACTGGAAAAGAATGTATATTCTGCTGCTTTAGGATGAAATGTTCTGAATATATCTGTTAAGTCCATGTGGTCCAGTGTGTCATTCAAAGTCATTGATTCCTTGTTGATTTTTTGATTAGATGGTCTGTCCATTGCTGTGAGTGGGGTGTTGAAGTCTCCTACTATTATGGTATTACTATTGATGAGTTTCTTGATGTTTATGATTAATTGATTTACATGTTTGGGTGCATCCACATTTGGCACATAAATTGTTAGGTCTTCTTGGTGGATAAACCCCATGATTATGATATAATGCCCTTCTGCATCTCTTCATATAGTCTTTGTTTTAAAGTCAAGATTGTCTGATATAAGTATGGCTACTCCAGCTTTCTTTTATTGACCATTAGCATGCTAGATTGTTCTCTATCCCCTTATTTTCAATCTGAAGATGCCTTTTGGTCTAAAGTGGGTCTCTTGTAAATAGCATTTGGATGGATCTTGTTTTCTTATCCATTCTGTTACCCTATGTCTTTTTATTGGAGCATTGAGTCCATTGACGTTTAGAGTGCATACTGAAAGATATGAATTTATTGCCGTTATGATGCTTATAGAGTTGGAGTTTCTGGTGGTGCTCTCTGGTCCTTTGTACTCTTTGTTGCTTTGAATATATATATATATACATATATATATATACACACACACACACACACACACACACACACACACACATATATATACATATATATATTTCCTCTTTTCTCTCCTCAGAGAGTCCTCCTCAAAATTTCTTGCAGGGCTGGGTTAGTGGTCACAAACTCCTTTAATTTTTGTTTGTCTGGGAAACCTTTTATCTCTCCTTCTATTTTGAATGACAGCCTTGCTGGATAAAGAATTCTTGGCTGCATATTTTTCTGATTCAGCACACTGAATATATCCTGCCACTTCTTTCTGGCCTGCCAAGTTTCTGTGGCTAGGTCTGCTGCAAGCCTGATCTGTCTTCCCCTGTTGGTTAGGGACTTTCTTTCCCTTGCTGCTTTCATGATTCTCTCCTTGCCTGAGTATTTTGTGAATTTGACTATGATATGCCTTGTTGATGGTCAGTTTTTGTTGACTCTAACAGGGATCTTCTGTGCTTTCTGGATTTTGATGTCTGTGTCTTTCTCCAGGTTAGGAAAGTTTTCTGCTATGATTTGCTCACATAACCCTTCTATCCCTATTTCTCTCTCTTCCTCTTCTGGGCCCCTATGATTCTGATTTTGTTCCTTTTTAACGAGTCACTGATTTCTCTAATTCTTAAATTGTACTCTTTTGCCTTAATCTCCCTCATTTTTTCTGCTTTGTTATTCTCTATAAGTTTGTCCTCTGTATCACTGATTCTCTGTTGTGCCTCACCCATCCTAGCCGCTGCTGCATCCATCCATGATTACAGCTCAGTTATAGCATTTTTAATTTCACTATGGCTATTTTTTACTTCTTTTATCTCTGCAGAAAGGGATTCTAATCTATTTTCGACTCCAGCTAGTGTTCTTATTATCGTGATTCTAAATTCTTGTTCAGACATCTTGCTTGTGTCTGTGTTGGTTAAATCCCTGGCTGTCGTTTCTCTGTGCTCTTTCTTTTGGGGTGAATTCCTTCATTTTGTCATTTTGAAGGGAGAAAAGGAGTTAATGAGGCAGAAAAATTGAAATAAAAAAATTAAATTAAAAATATTAAAATTAAAAGTTAAACACACACACACACACACACACACACACAAATAAAATAGATGATGCTAGGTCCTAGGTGTGTTTTGGTCTGGGTGTTGAAAGTGGTTTGACAGATTAGAGAAAAAAGGGGAGGGGGGAGGGAAAAAAAGGAAACCGTTTGAGAACTTGAAAAAATGAATACACTGAAGTAGACTAAAATGAGATGATGGGGGTAAAATAGAATTTGAAAAAATATACACAAAAGTAAAGAATATAGTAGAAAAAAATTAAAGAAAAATATTTTTAATAAAAATTAAAATAAATATGAATTTTTTCTTTTTCTGTGTTCAAGAAAAAAGAAAAGCAATAAAAAAATAGAAAAAAGATTTTAAAAAAGAAAAAAGGAAATCATCTGAAAATTTGAAAAAGTGAATACAGTGTAGTAGACTAAACTAAAATAATGGAAGTAAAATAGAATTTGAAAAACTTTACATAAAAGCAAAAAATATAGTAATAAAAATTTAATAAAAATATTTTTAATAGAAATTGAAAGTAAAAATGTATTTTCTCTTTCTGCATTCAAGAAAAAGAAACAAAATAAAAAAGAGAAAAAAGAAAAAGAAAGAAAAAAAAGGAAATTGTTTGAAAATTTGAAAAGGTGAATACACTGAAGTAGACTAAAATAAAACGATGGAAATAAAATATAATTTGAAAAAATTTACACAAAACTAAAAAATATAGTAATAAAAATAAAAAAATATTTTTAATAAAATTTAAAATAAAAATAATTTTTTCTTTATTCAAGAAAAAGAAAAGAATTGTAAAAGAGAAAAAAAGAAAAAAAAGAAAGAAAATTGAATAGATGAACCTGCTAACAGATTGAAGTAGGACTGAAATTGCTTTGTTTTCCCCTGGAAGTCAGTCTATTTAGTGTTTTATAGTCCATAAACTAAGCTGGTAGTGAGGCTTGTGTTCTTGAGGAGGGAAGTTGGCCCAGTTGGTCAGGGCTTGGTGTAACGGCTCTGCTCTCCACTAGATGGCGCGGCTCGCCTACTCGGGTGGAGTGTTGCGGCGCTCTTAGGTGCGTATGCGCATGCGCGGGACCGGTAAAAATGGCGCCACCCAGCTACGCCTTCTGTTTTCCCGGATCAGCAATCGGGCACCAGTCCTCTACCTTCCGCTCTCATCCACTCCCCACTTGTTCACTCTCCGTGACCAGGCCCCAGGCAGTACTTCTCTCCCAAGTTTTGTCTCAGATGCAGCTGTTTTCCCCGGCCCCTTACTTCTGAAGGACCGCGGCTTTGACCCGTTCCGCCCTCTGCGGAGGGTCTCACCCAGCAATGGCCGAATGAGCAATGGCTGAGTGTCGGCCACACTCAGGAACGCTTGAAGACCCTGCTGCTGCCGGTGCCCGAGACTGCGGCCGGGTGCCGGCCGCCCCAGAAAAAGTTCGCGAGATGGTGTAGCAGGTGCTTTTCAGGGATTATGGAAAATCACAACACACATCTGGCACCAGGCTTCAGCCTTAAGGACCTTGTCCCAGCCCCAGCGAATGTGGCCGTTTTCTGGGGTCTGCTGGGACCAGGTGGCTTCAACCGTCTCCACCAAGTGTCCTTCCAGCAGTGGAACCGCTTTTCCCCGTGTGGCCTGAGAACCTCCCGGACCCCACTCTGCTCCTGGGGATTCGCCCTTCGCACCAGAGCACCACCAGGTAGGGAGCTGCGGAGTTGCAGCCTTCGCGTTCCCCTTGTTTACAGTCTTAATGGAATTGAAACCCTCTCCTTTCTCCTTTTTCCCTTTTTAGTTTAGTCCCTGCGGCTGTTTCCAATTTTCCACTTTCTCTCCAGCTGCTTTTGAGGAGGGGTGCTTTTCCCCCATTCTTCCTCCCTCCCCAGCCTCATCCTCTCTCAGCCCACAAAAGCGATTCCCTAACTTCCGCGGCTTCTCGCTCCCCAAATTCACCTCTCCGCGCCGCATACCTGCTGAATTCTGTGGTTCAGGTTGTGCAGATTGTTGTGTGAATCCTCCAATCAGTTTTCTAGGTGTGTAGGATGGGTTAGTGTTGGTCTGCCTGTGTTTCATGGATGCGAGACGCACAAAAAACCTCCATGCTCTTCGCCATCTTGGCTCCTCCCCTAAAATATTTTTTAGTGTTTATTTATATTTGAGAGAGAGACAGAGACAGAGACAGACCACAAGTGGGGGAAGGGCAGAGAGAGAGGAGACAGTATCTGAAGCAGGTTCCAGGCTCTGAGCTGTTAGCAGAGAGCCTGATGCAGGGCTTGAACTCACCAACCATGAGATCATGACCTGAGCTGAAGTCAGATGCCCATCCGACTGAGCCACCCAGGGGACCCTAAAATATTTTTGATGGTTTCTAAGACTTTTCTTAAAGTCTTTTGTCTTTTATATTCTCTTATTTCACCAAGACATTTCTGCCTGTGGATTTCTTCATGCCTTCCCTGCTTTGGGTTTGCTTAATTTTTAAATTAATTTGAAAGCCCTTACTCATGGCCAGTGAAATATTTTTCCTTCTCTACTATCTCTGCCAACTCTTTCTCATCTGGTTATATATACATCCATTCAGTGAGTTTATAACTTTCGTTTATATGTTTAAAATAAGGAATTAAATCGAACGAACAATATCTCAAAATTCCCACATGTAAAGTGTTTTGATGTCTTCTACTGTTTCTGTTTGTTGTTTGTTCTTGCTTAGGGTGTCTGGCTCCTTGAATCACTGATTTTTATAAAAATTAGCAGCCAGAGGCAATACATTTTTTTTTTTGCAGGCTTTTAGAGTGGTAAATTTTCATTACATGATGTTGATGGTTACCTGTCACTAAAAATATTAAGATTGTTATGAATACCAAACCTATGAATTCTTGATGTATGTATATATGTGTGTACATACGTGTGTGTAACACAGTAGAGTGTATTCTGTGAATTAGAGAACTGCTTTCAAAATAAAACTGCAACTTTACCATTTAAATTCATTTGCAGCATAAACATTAAGAATATATTGGGGCGCCTGGGTGGCTCAGTCAGTTAAGCGGCCGACTTTGGCTCGGGTCGTGATCTCGCGGTCTGTGAGTTCGAGCCCCGCGTCGGGCTCTGTGCTGACAGCTCAGAGCCTGGAGCCTGTTTCCAATTCTGTGTCTCCCTCTCTCACTGCCCCTCCTCTGCCTCTCTTTCTCTCAAAGATAAACATGAAAAAAAAAGCACTAAAAAAATAAATAAATAAGAAATAAATAATTATCCCCATGTTGTTGATGATAAAATAAAAGTTCATGGAGGTTTAGTGTTTATCTGTGCACACTAACATAATGATCCATCCCATTGTTGCCTAGCAAACCTTTCATAGCATCTTACAAGAGAAATATGTTCCTTGTTTTAATGAACCAATGATAGTCTCTGCTCTCAGAGGGGTATGATATCAGTGACATCAGCGATAATCTATTATATCAGAGGGGCATGTTCTCCTTCTGTGATATTTGTATACTTCCACCCCAAATTGTCACAGGTGGAAGACATTTTAGTCTTTATACTTAACATTGAACCGGTCTTGTATACCTTGCTTCAACTGTGATTGGTAATGAGGGCTCCTGTGCCCGTAACAGAGATCACTTACACAGTTTCTCTCCCAACAGCTCTGCTTTTCCTCCAATGCCTCATCCCAGGTTGCTCTGTCTCCTAGGAATCGCACCGAAGTCATTTTCTCCACATAGTTTCTCACCATAATTGTTTTCTAGCACTGGAACTGTCAGGAGTCATTGCGGATGTCAGGGGAAACACACAGAATGATAAATGCATAAATCTTCACTCTGTCACCCTGTCCCCTGCAGCAGGGTTATTACAAGGGAGACCTGTGGGCAGGTCGAATCCATTCAAACAAGTAAGAACACATAGATTGATCAAATAGATGCCGAAAATTAAATAGTTCTGGCCATAAGTGAGAGATGTTGTTGGGAAAATATTTAGTAATGCCCTAGAGATGTAGTTTTTATTGGCATGATTTTAATAAGTCAGAGGCTCAGGTTTTCAAACTGATATTTGTTCGCTGTGAAATATAACCTATCGTAATGTGCTTGAATTTACAGTTTATTAGGCCTCTCTTCTTTTCTGAGGAAAAGTCTTACAACTTTGACAGAAACTTCTGTCTCAGAGCAATTTACATAAGGGAAAAATAAACATTCTTCAGTTTTATTTAGGGACTTCTTCACTAAATGGCATTTGATAAAGTACACTTGAAAACCAGAAATTCTTAAAATTTTAATGTTATTTTTTCACATGTGTCTGTTTCTAGTGGACTGTATTTTTTGAGCTGTTTAAAGTTTACAACAAAATTGAGAAGAAGGTACAGAAATTCCCCACATATTCCTGCCTCCACACATGCATAGCCTCCCTGACTGGTACATTTTTTGTAACAAGGATAAACCTACATTAACACATCATCATCACCCACTGTCTGTAGTTTATCTTTGGGTTTAGTCTCGGTGTTGTACATTCTGTGGATTTGGGTAAAGTATAATGATACAGATCCATCATGAATCTTCTGTGTTCTGCCTGTTCATATCCACATCCCCTCATCCCTGCAACCACTGACCTTTTTACTGTCTCTATAGTTTTGCCTTTTCCAGAATGTCCTGTAGTTGGAGTCATGTGACATGTAGGCTTTTCAGATTGGTTTCTTTCACTTCATAATACACATTTAAGTCTCCTCTATGTCTTTCCATGATTTAATAGTTCATTAATATTTACATAAATTTTCCTTGATGTTTGCCCTTTTAAGGAATGACTTTTTGATTCAAAAGCATTTGCAAGCTTATTAAGTGCCTTTCTCTAAAGTTATGTTCAATTGCAAGGTAATATAATAAGGTTTTATGCATGTATATAGGCATGGATGCTTGAATGTACATATACTTATCTGAAAGCTAAAATAAAAAGCCTGTTAGATTACAAGAAGTGTCCATAAGTTAATTTTTTCTAGTCCAGTCTTCTAAATCACATATTCATGTCTTGAAACTTTGAGAGAGAACTTGATAGCATTTATATGTGAATGGCTCTTTGATTCAATATTTTTAAATGTGCATTTGCCTGGTGTCAAATGAGTAGTTTATTTCGTGGAGGAGTAATTTAAATACTGAACATGATTGAAAAACTCCTACTTTTCATGAATTTATGCAAAATTGGGACTGCAATTAGTTTGAAGATTGTAAAGTCAAGTGCCACAGTCCATTGAAGCTTATGAAACCATGGCAGCTTGCTGAAACTGAGCCACCAGGGACTGGTAATGGAGTGCTGATGAATTTCCCACATAACATTTGAGAAAAGTTACAAGCTATTAATTTTACACCATATTTTACTAAGAAAATAAAATTACTAATAATGAGGGGGAAAACACATTGATCTTTTGAGCATATGCTGGATTTTCTAATGAAATCAGACAACTTCTTTGAAAAAGCCAGAACTTTGAAATACATGTCCACCAACTTGTATGCTCAAAGTCACAATCGTTTTCTGCTAACCATAGAGGGAGAATTTGACTTTTGAAGAAAATACCATCATAATAGTGTGGGAAAAAGTTTATTCCATATCATCTTCTGTTTGAACTTGTAAAAACTTTACTTTTGCTACTTTTTAACATGGATTCTTTCCATATTGGGAGTTTAAATATAGTTTTTTTTTCCTATTTTCTTGTTTCCTCACATATAGCCATAAACGTTGCTTGCAAAGGAAGGTCAAGGTAGGGTTTTGTTCATCAAATGGCTCAAGTGTGTTTTTGCTCTCATTAAGACCTACAGAACATTTTCATCCCATAAATTATAGATTCCATGATTCATGCCTTCAACTACTCTCCTGTCATTATTATCAACTTCTTTGCCTCGTTCACATGTGGGAAAAGAAACCCGAGGAAAATATTCAGACAACTGAATTTGATTGTATCTTAGCATTAACTTGAAATTCTTGATATTTCCTTAGTTAATGTATTTTTCCATAACTAAACTCCCCTCTGATCATGAAATCTGTACCTCTGCTGCCTCTGTTCTCATACTCAGGACATGATCTTACCTAGACCCTCACAGAGAAAAATATAACACCATTTCCAATTATTTTGTAGTGGCTAGAATTATTAGTTATTTAGAGGGAAAGTGTATAACTTATATGCCAAATATGAAACCAAAGAAAATATGTAATATTTTGTATGTAGAATCTTTTTGTAAGGGACTCTTGGCTATGACTTTAAAAATTACACTCTTTCAGGGCACCTGGGGGGGGCTCAGTCTGTTAAGCTGAGCTTAACTGGAATTCAGCTCAGGTTATGATCCCATGGTTCGTGAGTTCAAGCCCCACATTGGGCTCTGCACTAGTGGTGTGGAACCTACCTGGGATTCTCTCTCCCTCTCTCTCTGCCCCTCCCCTGCTCGCTCGCTCTCTCTCTCTCTCTCTCTCTCTCTCAAATAAATAAACTTAAAAAAAAATTGCACTGTTTCTGTGGTGCCTAGGTGGGTTAGTCAGTTAAGTGGCCAACTCTTGGTTTTAGCTCAGGTCACCATCTCATGGTTCATGGGTTTGAGCCCTGCATTGGGTTCTGTACTGACAGTGCAGAGCCTGCTTGGGATTCTTTCTGCCCCTCCCCCACTCATTCTCTCTGTCTCTCTCTCTCTCTCTGTCTCTCTCTCTCTCTCTCTCTCTTCCCTCAAAAAAAAAATTGCACTGCCATAAGAATATGGCAACCACTAGCAAATGTGGCTCTTGGGTGGCTAGCCCAAACTGAAGTATGCCATAAATGTAAAATAGACCATAGAGTTTAAAAATGTGATATAAGGAATATAAACTAGTTATGTGAAAGATTGGCCTGTAAATTGTTTCAATGACCAAAACTGGAAGTAAAATCTTCATAAGTCCATTTATATGCTTCAGAATGCACATGTATATTTTGTTCAATGTTCAAGAGGTAGCAGTAATGGTACGCTTGTAGGGAACGCTCATTAAGGTGAGCTTCCTTCAATATTTTTTAGATGGATTGGATTTGACCTTATTAAACAGATTAGGGTCCTTTGTTCTAGTTATCAACCATTCAAAACCTCAGAAATTGGTTTAGCATTCAGTCTTTTCTTTCCCATAGAATATAGGCAGATATATTTGAATTGTAATTTTGCAATACAATTTGAATTATATTTCATTCAATTTGAATACATTCTACAAATAGCCTAACAAAATGAAATAAGCATAAACATGTAGTCCAAAGTTATTTGAAATATGACTCAAGTTACTTTATCAAATATGTGCCTGGGCACTTCCCCTTGGACACTGCCACCATAAGGTGAAATTAACTACTACTTAATGGGAAGTCTCTTTGAGACTTTGAGAAAATTCGTTCATATCTGCACACACGTGTGTGTGTCAGTACGAACAATAATGTACAGGTATATACACCTACATTCTTTTCATGGGATCATACTGAACCTATTGCTGTAAGACTTGGTGTCTTCCTTTTACAATAGAATAGCATGAGTTATTTCAACTTGCATTTATACTTACAAAGTATACTTGCATTAACTTCATTCTTGAAAATGACAGTTTATATTTCCTGAGAGTATTCATGGGAAAATAACACCAACTGCTGTAACTCCCCAATTTCAGTAGTTTGAACAGATGGAAACGTATTGCTTGTCACAGAAAATCCAAATTCCTATGAATGAGCATGTGACCCTTCTCCAAATGCAATTCAAGGACATAGGCCCTCTCCATTTTGTGCCTTTGCCATCCCTGGAGACTCACTAATATGTTGATGCCAATAAACCTGTAGACTGTTTTAAAGATGTCATTTGTAGTAATATTTATGGATTTTATAACATGTTAAACCGCAACACAATATTTACAAAAAAGTATAAAGAAAACTCGAAGTGTAAAGGGGGAAATTTTAGCAATTATTATTTCTGTAATTTTCTTCCATATGTAAATATTTAAAGATATGTTTTCTATGCCATTTTCAACAACATGTAGAATGGAGCTCAAAGGATATTTAACATTTCATATAATATTTCTAATACTCTGAATTTAACTTTTTCACTTAAACTTATGATAAGAGCATTTTTTCTCAATATCATTTGCATTCAAGACTTTCGTGCATGCTTAGTGATTTACTCTGAAAATAAAATGATTAATTAATATCCTTTTGGTGGTAATTTAGATTTCTTTTGGGTTTATTTTCTCCCTGACACTGATAAGAGGAACATCATAAATAATTGTTAATCACAAACGATTATTCTAAAAAATCGTTCTATTGGTACCTCTGAGATGAGGCATATACATTACTTTTCCAACCAAACAACTTCCCACCCTCCCTCTTTTCTTCCCTCTTTCCCTCCCTCCTTGTCTCTTTCTTTACCACTCTCTCTTGCCTTTCAGATAGCAGTGAAACAGTTAGTACCTATTATATCTGAGGCATTTAGGATTAGATAGTGAGAAGACGTGTTTATTCCTAGAACTGCAGATTTGCAATGTAATTTTGGAAGCAAAATAAATGTTAGCATCTCAAAGATTGATCCATGTGTTAAGGTGGGTGAGAATGAAGATACAGGCACAATTGAAGGTTGTCTGCCTTTTGTTTACTATCAGTTTCACAGTGGAGTACAAGGGATAGATGTACTTTTAAGAATAGAAATAAATAACTTAGGCTTCCCTGGTTGGTTGCTCTCTTTCACAGAGGCAAGTCTGAGACAGAACTTCACTTCCGCTCCTGTAGGGGAGGACAGCTTGGAGGGTGAGGCAGGTGACTATTGCTCTAATCTAGACACACAATGACAGCCTTCTCTACAGACTCTCTAACAGTGGAGGTTTTGTAAAGAAAGAATACTGGACACATGTATATTGATGATAAACAGAACGGACTTTGCAGCAGTTTGTGATGTAAGAGAAAGGAAGAAGGCAAGGGCACCTCCCACATTTCTGGTTTGAAAATTTGGTGGGTGGTGGTTCCAACCGCAGAGATAATGAGGACTGAGGTGTGAGTTTAGGAAAGAACATAAAAAGTTCCTTTTGGACATTATAAGTTAAGGTGTCTAAGAGATAGTCAATGGCAGATGCAGAAGAAGTAGCTGGATATATGAATCTAGACCTCAGATAAGTTGATAAAAATGTGATCAAATTATGAGCATCATAGCAAGGTGCAGATGCTTGACATCATTTTGATACTGGAAACAGAAAAAAAAAGCATAGGAAAAAAAGAGCTCAGGACTGCTCCAGGAGAAACTTCATGCTGTGAGAGAGAACAGTGTGGAAGAACTAACAAATGAAACAATGAAGTAATCAGTAAGGAAAAAAAAAAAAACCAATAGGAAAGAATGGTTTTATGGACATCAAGAGGAAGGAGTGATTGATGGTATCAGCTTTTTTAGAAAGTTTAATAAAACAAAGAGACAAGCACTCACTGGTTTAGAAAATTTAAAAAAAGTGTGTATATCACCTGCAATTGTGTAATTTGTCATTTGTAGTACTTCACTACAATGTGCAATGAAAACCATGCTAATGACAGCTTTCCTACAATGAGGGGGGAAAAAAACAGGCAAGGCAAGATTTCTATACACAAGAAAAAGGGACAGGTAAGCTTTTGGACCACGAATCCAATAATTGTAGTGAGACCCAGATATTTGGCTGCATACTAACGTTTCCTATGATATTACTGAGACCATCTATCCTCAGAGAGTATGTGTCCTTGTGCTTAGATACAAAGAATAGGTTTCTTACATAAAAGGATACCTACCACAGAAATAGCCCGAAGCTTTGAATTGACTTATGTGTCAATGAAGCAATTAGCTCCCATGGCTTAATGTATAAGGAGCTATGTTAAGTTTCTTCCCCACCCCCAGCCACCACCAGATGTTTGAAGATATATGAGGAACACATTGGGGGACGTGAAAACCGTGGGAAACGGAGTTGCTGAGCAAATAGCAGCCTTCCAGATATCCTATTATGGGAGTAGGACGTAGGTTTAAAGCATAGCAACTTAGTTAATTATTCAAACTAATGAATTTATCCTAATAACTTCACAAAAAATAGGATTTTTCTGAAATATTATTGCAATCCATGTTAATTATCTAAGTCGCAAAGAAATAGCTGGCATTTTTGCCTAAATTTTTCTATCATTTCTGAGTTATAATCACTGACAAAGAAATAAAGTAAAAAAAAAATAAAGGCAATCATGCCAACTCAACATCAAGATTTATGTGTAATTTGGGGGGAAATTATAAGGCACTTTTAATTTGGATACTTTGAAAACATATGAAAACATTATCTACCTGTGGTTTGGTCTGTAATATGTGTCGGAATTTTACTGCAGTAATCCAGATGTCATTACGACCCCAGGCTTGTTGGTTTACCATCCTTGAATCTGACACCATGAGTAAGTGATACATAAAATAACCATAATAACAATCAATCACTTCACACCTTGAACTCTTTCCCTCCAGAGAGAAGAAATTCAAATCTCTATTTTAGAAATTCTTAAATAGATGAAACCAGATTTCTAGTTTTGTTCATATTTTTCTCCAGATAGTATATATCATTTGACATATTGAAAATCCATATACCTCATAACAATCCCTAAGCCCAAGACTGGCCATTGCTTCCCACTCCACCAGAAGTTGTGCGATGAGAGCTCTGTGTTCAACTCAGCAGGGCACCCACTAATAATAGTATTCTCTGGTAATCAAGAGCATAGGAGAATGGTTCCTGGAGGACTCTTTAAGCCATTTTACCCTGAATAGCTTGAGATAAGTTTGTTCTGTGGCTTTGTAACTCCTACAAACCAATTGATGAAAACAGGTTTTCTTCCTTGGGGAGAGGATCA
Source organism: Acinonyx jubatus (assembly GCF_027475565.1). Classification (NCBI taxonomy): domain Eukaryota; kingdom Metazoa; phylum Chordata; class Mammalia; order Carnivora; family Felidae; genus Acinonyx; species Acinonyx jubatus. The sequence goes on from NC_069393.1 coordinate 8,775,174, forward strand.
CGAATTTTTCTAAATACATAACTATCTTTGGCCATTTCCAAAGCATGCAGTTTAGGATAGAACCATAATACTTAGACAAGCCATCACTGTAGCTTACATCCTTCAGACTAAGAGAATCTGAAATTTCTAGAATTCAGATCTATATTAACACAGTTATGAAGACCTCGAATCCTTTTATGATGAAACCCAGGGGAAAATAACAATCCTGGAGCCAAAAACTCCACTCAAATTGCTCTCATCACTTCCGCTAGAAATGTCTTTGTGGATGAACATAATGAGCTCTTTTTTGACCTTAACTTTCCTTGACTGCTTTGCAGCATTTGACACTACTGTTCTCTTTAAACTTTTTCTCTCAAAATACCTCTACCTCATCCCTTGTTCTCTATTTCAATTGATTATGTGGATTTTCCCATCGATAAAATGGGAGTTCCATGAATATCTTCATCTCTCACATTTCCCATATCAAATCGTGTTCATTTTACCACCTAACTAGCTCTAAAATATATCTGCTCCTCTCAATCCCCAGTATCACGGATATGCTAGTATAATAACTATCAAGTTGATCTCATTGCATTTAATATGGCCTCCCATTAATCTACTTTTCACTCTGCTGCCAGAGAGGTCTTTAACAAAATCACATCTGATGATCTTAGTGCTTGCTTATAACACTCTGATGGCTTCACATTTCCTTTGGAAAGAAAATATCCTTCATGTGACCTTCACTGCCTTTAATTTCACTGCTGATTCTCTGCCCCAACTCTCCCCATTCCTCCTTTGTATGCAGTAGCATTCATCGTGAAGTTGTTTGATTTTCCAAAATGTGGTAAGCTCTATCTTATCTAAAGACTTTGAATATACCGTTTCCCTGCCTGCAACATTTTTGTCACCATTTTTGACATTTTCCTGATATTCAGATATCAAGTAATAAGCAGTAATATACAGTTCCTTAGAGAGAGCTTGCCACATCATTCAGACAAGGTAAAATGTTGTTTCTCTTGGCTTGAACCCATCGTGCATGGCATTATTTGGCACTCTCTTCCCCCTTGCAATATCAAAACATTGGAAATAACTCAGATGTCCTTCAACTGATGAAAGGTTAAATAAACTCTGGTATACCCACACCATTGAATACCACTAAGCAAAAACAAACAAACAAACAAAAAAAAACCCTATCAAATATGTAACATCCTTGTGACGATGGATATATCCTGTATCTTGAGTTTCTTGGTGTCAATGTTCCAGTTTTGACATTGTACTATAGTTTTTTTTTTTAATGTTTATTTTTGAGAGAGTGAGAGCACGAATTGGGGAGGGACAGAGAGACAGGGAGTCAGAGGATCTGAAGTGGGCTCTGCACTGACAATGTGGAGCCTTATGTGGGGCTCGAACTCACCAACTGTGAGATCGTGACCTGACCCGAAATCAAAAGTCAGATGCTTTACCAGCTGAGCCACCCAGGAGCCCCTGACATTGTACTATAGTTTTGTTCAATGTTATGATTGGGGGAAATTGGGTAAAGACTACATGGAATCTCTCTGTATCACTTCTTACAGCTGTAGGTGAGTCCATAATTGTCTCAAAATAAAAGGCTTAACTTAAAAAATTAAAATAATGACATTTTTAGACATGCATAAAATTTTCCACCCACAGAAAGCCTAGAAAAAAGAAGTAAAATAAATAGAATGCCAAAACTTAGAAGAGAGTAAATTTTATCACATTTTAAAAATTATTCTTTAAAGCTAGTATATTGTTTATACCAAATCAAGAAAAAGGCAACAGTAACATAAAAGGAAAACTAATGAGTATATGGCAATCTTATTTATTAAAGTATCAACCCAAACTAAATGTTAACAGGTAAAATCTAGCAGTATATTAAAAGAATGATACCCCAAATTAAGTATTCTAAGTGTGGAAGAAAAAAACAGCATCAGAAAATCTAATTCAATTCATTATACTCATAGATATGTGAAGAAAAAAATCACATGCCAAAATGTATTTCACACAAATGTCAGCACATTTTTGTTATATTTAACAGTGATCTTCACAAGCAAAAAAATAGAAATGAACTAAAAAGAGTTGGTAATACCCACCTTCCAGAAACCAACAGTAATGATTATATTAAGTGATAAAATCATAGCTGCCGTGTTTGATTCCTAGTTTTGATTCATCTAGCTTTACCCATTACAGTGCAAAATTATGGCAAAAGTTCATTTAGAATTCCGATACACTACATAACAATTAGAAAAGAAGAGACATGAATTGTTATTTGTAGGTGACAGAAATCTTCTAGATGAAATAAGCAAAAGGATAAAATGACATTTCAAAATGATCATTGAAAAATTTTCCTGAATAAAACTAAAAAATCAACAACTCTTCTTAAAGTTATCAGAGAAGCATGGTCATAGGGCAAATCATTGTCTGAATATTGGAGAGACAGACAGGCAGATACTCAGAGAATCAAAACTTCCTATGGCAGAAACTCAGGAGCAGAAATCTCCACTGGAAACAGCACTGGGTAGGAAAACTTCAATATAATTGATGAATTGCTGGAGGCTCAGATTGATTAAGTATCAAAGCCAAAAACTCCACAGCATCACAAAAGACTCACGCCTAATCATAGGACCAGAAAGCACTTTCCCTCTGCCCATACTTTACTAAAGGACCTGTTCACCTGTCTCTTTTACCCATTATATCACATCTGCCTTTCAACACAAAATGATAGGTCATACTCACTGGTAAAAAACAATGTGAAGAGACTGAGGAAGCATCAGAACCAGATTTGTATATGGCAGGAATGTTGAAATTATTAGACCAGGTATTTAAAAATTAAAACAAAACAAACCTATAACTGTTATGCTGAGGGATTTAATGGAAAAAGTGGACAATATGCAAGAACAAATAGACAATTTAAGTCAAGAAATTGAAAGAATCAAAAGGAAATGTTAAGAAGTCAAAAACACTGTAATAGAAATGAAGAATGTTTTTGATGGGCCCAGTAGCTGATTATGACTGAGGAAAGAATCTCTGAATTTAAGAACATGACAGTAGAAACCTCCAAAACTGAAAAGCAAAGAGAAAAAAGAGTGAAATAAATAGAACAGAATATGCAAGAAATGTGAGACAACTACAAAAGCTGTAATATGTACATAAGGTTAGAGGAAGAAGAGGAGAAGGGGACAGAACCAATATTTGAAGCAATAATGACTCAGAATTAATGTTAGACACCAAATCACAGATCCAGAAAGCTTAGAGAACACCAAACAGGAGAAATGTCAAAAACTACTGCATTTAGGTATATCTCACTCAAACTGCAAAAAGCAAAAGTAAAGAAAAAAAGTCCTGAAAGAAGTCAGAAAGGAAAAAAAAAAAAACAAAAACAAAAACCTTATATCTGCAGGTATTGTAGAGGAGAAAAGATAAAAATTATAGCTAACTATTATTCAGAAACAACTCAAGGAAGAGTGCAATAAAATATTTAGTGATGGGGAATAAAAACCACTAACCTAGAATTCTGTTCCCTGAATACTTATCCTTCATAAGTGAAAAGAAATAGACTTTCTCGGAAAAACAAATACTGTGGGAATTTAGTGTCCGTAGAACTACCTTGCAAGAAATGTTAAAATAAGTTCTTCAGAAAAGAAAGATGTTATAATTCTGGATTTACAAAAGAAAGAAAGATCTTCAAAGAATGAATAGGTGAAAATAAAAATTTTATTTTTATTATTTTTTTAATGTTTATTTTTGAGAGAGACAGAGAGACGGAGCATGAGCAGGTGAGGGGGAAGGGCAGAGAGAGAGGGAGACACAGAATCTGAAGCAGGCCACAGGCTTCAAGCTGTCAGCACAGAATCCAACTCGGGGCTCGAACTCACGGACAATGAGATCATGACCTGAGCTGAAGTCGGACGCTTAACGAACTGAGCCACCCAGGCGACCTTATTTATTTTATTTTTAATTGATCTAACAGATAGCTATTTCTTTTCAAATAATAATAGCAATGATGGGGATAGATAGATGACAGATATATAGATAGATCACATTAGATAATAGATAGATGATAGACTATAGATGATGGAGAGATGATGATGATAGATGGTAGATAATAGATAGAGCTGTACACACAGATATACATAGGTGCACACAGATGTCTCCCTATGCTCATATGTAAGTGAATGACAGCAATGATAGAAGGGACAGGAGAGAGAAATAAGGAATAGTTTGCCATCATAACGTACCTGCATATCTGTGAAGCTCTATATTGTTATCTCAGAATGGACTTGGATAAGTTGTAAATGTATACTGCAAAGTCTAGGGCCACCATTAAAAAGTTTTAAAAAGAAATATAATGGATATGCTACAAAAGGGGAGAAAATGGAATCATAGAAAATGGTCAATTAAAACCAGAAAAGGCAGAAAGAGGGTGGAAGAACAGGAACAAGGGATGAGGGCAACACACGGAATCCAGTGACAGCTATGGTAGATCTAATCCAGTCATACCAAAAAACACAAATTTTAAATTCACAAATTTTAAATATTTTTCAATTGTTGATAAAAGTGTTCACTTTTTATGCTAAAACCAAATGTGTACTGTGCAATAAGATATACCAACCGTTTGCAATATACGGAGCTAAATACATATGTATTTGTGTCCTATTTTGAATAGACTTTTACAATTTCATAAGATAATGGAGGCATTTGAATATTGTCTGGATATTTGATGATAGTGAAGCCATAAATTAAAAGTATATTGTGAAATTATTTTGTCCATTTAAGATCACTTTCTTGTAGAGATACATACTGAAATACATATGGATGAAATAATATGATGTCTGATATTTTAAAATGAATTTTGGGGAAAGGGAACAACTTGATGGGGGAATAAATGAAACAATACTGGCTATGAGTCAGCTGTTGAAGCTGGATGGTGAACATATTGGGATTTATTATATTCTCCAGTCCTACTTTGTTATATGTTTGAAAATCTACTTGGGATGCCTGGGTGGCTCAATTGGTTAAGCTGCCAATTCTTTCTTTAGGCTCAGGTCTTGATCTCATGGTTCGTGATTTCGAGCCCTGTCTCAGGCTCTGCACTGAGAGTATGGAGCCTGCTTAGGATTCATTCTTTCTCTCTCTCTCTCTCTCTTTCTCTCTCTCTCAAAAATAAATAAATAAATATTCAACAAAATCCACTTAATAAAAAATTTAAAAACAAATTTTCGATTATTAAAAAAGATAAGTACCTAATGAGGATTGAGTGACTATAGGAAGAATCCAGTAGAAAAGACTGCTAAGAAATTTTGAGGGGGAACAATAATATTAAACATTTATATTTTGATTACTATTATGGGCTGAATTGTGTCTTTTCACCCACCCAAATTCATATATAAAATCCCTAACCCACTAGTACCTCAGAAGGCATTTAGAAATGGCTTTTTTAAAGAAATGATGGAGGTTAAATTAAGTCTTTAGAGTAGGTCCTAGTCTGACATGACTGACATCCTTATCAGAAGAGGAACACTGATAGAGGGAAGATCATCATGCAGGAAAACAGCCAGAAGGTGGCCCTTTGCAAGGAGAGAGGAGACAGGCCTCAGAAAATAAACCTGCCCACATCTTGATCTTAATCTTCTAGTCTCAGACTATGAGCAAATACATTTCAGTTGTTTAAGCCACCCAGTCTGGGGTATTTTGTTTTAGCAGCACTAGCAAACTAACACAAAAAATAAGATTGAAAAAAATTAAATTATAATAGTTCTCAAAAATCCACATTTGCTAAAAAAAAAGATACTATTAATAATATATAAAAGAATATACATACTACTTACATAAATATTAAAAGTTTCTGTGTCATAAATACAGCATCTATTTTTTATATAAACCCTCAACAAAGTAAGGGTAGATGGAATATACCTTAACATCATAAAGGCCATATATGAGAGATGCACAGCTAATTTTCATCTTCAATGGGGAAAAATGGAGACGTTCCCCTCTGGTCAGGAACAAGATAATGATGCCCACTCTCACCATTACTATTTAATATAGTAGTGGAAGTCTTAACCTCAGCAACCAGGCAACAAAAAGAAACAAAAGGCACCAAATCGACACAGAAGAAGTCGAATTGTCACAGTTTGCAGAATACATGATACTCTATGTAGAAAACCTGAAAGACTCCACCAAAATATTGCTACAACTAATACATGAATTCAGCAAAGACACAGAATATAAAATCAATGGATAGAAATCTGTTGCATTTCTATACACCAATAATGAAGCCAGGAAAAATAAATCAAGGATTCAATCCCACTTACAAGGTGCACCAAAAAATCATAAGATACCTAGGAATAAACCTAATCAAAGAGGTAGAAGATCTGTGCTCTGAAAACTGTAGAAGACTTATTAAAGTAACTGAAGAGGTCACAAAGAAATGGAAAATCATTCCATGCTCATGGGATCAAAGAAAAAACATTGTTAAAATGCAATCTACACATTTAATGCAATCCCTGTCAAAATACCACCAGAATTTTTCGCAGTGCCAAAACAAACAATCCTAAAATTTGTATGGAATCACAAAAGATCCCGAATAGCCAAAGCAATCCTGAGAAAGAAAAACAAAATGGAAGGCATCACAATTCCAGATTTCAAGCTATATTACAAAGCTGTAGTCATCAAGACAGTATGGTACTGGCACCAAAACAGACACATAGACCAATGGACAGAATAGAAAACCCAGAAATGGACCCAAAACTATATGGTCACCTCATTTCAACAAATCAGGAAAGAACATCCAATGGAAAAAAGACAGTGTCTTTAACAAATGGTGCTGGGAAAACTGGATAGCTAGATGCAGAAGAATGAAACTGGACCACTTTCTTACACCATACACAAAAAGAAGCTCAAAATGGACAAATTACCTAAATGTGAGACAGGAAATCATCAAAATCCTAGAGAAGAACATAGACAGCAGTCTCTTGGACAATGGCCATAACAACTTCTTACTAGATATATCTCCTGAGAGAAGAGAAACAAAAGCAAAAATGAACTATTGGAGCTTCGTCATGATAAAAAGCTTCTGCACAGTGAAGGAAAAAATCAACCAAACTGAAAGGCAGCCTACAGAATGGGAGAAGACATTTGCAAATGATATATCTGATAAAGGGTTAGTATCCAAAATCTAAAAGAACTTATCAAATTCAACATCCAAAAATCATCCAAAAATCCTGTTAAGAAATGGGCAGAAGACTTGAATAGACACTTTTCCAAAGAAGATACCCAGATGGCTAACAGACACATGAAAAGATGCTCAACATCACTCATCATTAGGAAAATACAAATCAAAACTATGATAAGACACCACTTCACACCTGTCAGAATGGCTAAAATCAACAACACAAGAAACAGCAGGTGTTGGTGAGGATGCGGACAAAGGGGAACCTCTTGCACTGTTGGTGGGAATGCAAACTGCTGCAGCCACTCTGTAAATCAGTACGGAGTTTCCTCAGAAAGTTAAAAATAGAACTACTCTACAATCCAGCAATTGTACTGATAGGTATTTACCCAAAGGATACAAAAAATACAGATTTGAAGGGGCACATGCACCGTGATGTTTACAGGAGTATTACCAATAATAGACAAACTATGGAGAGAGCCCAAATATCCATTGACGGATGAATGGATAAAGAAGATGTGGTATCCCATTGTATGTATGTGTATGTATGTATATATATATATATGTATATATATATATACATATGTATATATATATATACATATATATATATATGTATATATATATATACTCAGCAATCAAGTAGAATGAAATCTTGCCATTTGCAATGATGTGGATGGAGCTAGAGTGCATTATGCTAAGTGAAATAAGTCAGAGAAAGATAAATACCGTATGATTTCACTCATATGTGGAATTTAGAAACAAGAGATGAACATATGGGAAGGGGGAAAAGAGAGAGACAGAGGGAAACAAACCATAAGAGACTCTCAAGATAGAGAACAAACTGAGGGTTGATGGAGGGAGGTAGATGAAGGATGGGCTAGATGGGTGATATGCGTCAAGGAGGGCACTTGTGATGAGCACTGTGTGTTGTCTGTAAGTGAGGAATCACTGAATTCTGCCTTTGAAACCAACTGTATTGCGCTGTATGTTAACTAACTAGAATTTAAATAAAAATTTAAAAAGTTTTTCTGTCATGAAAGAAAAATGTAAGAAAAAGTCACAGAATTTTATACTAAAGCAGCAAAGAATTAGGATTCTAATAATAAAAAAAGTCCTCAAAATAACCAACGTTAAGACTAACACTAAATTACTTATGGTGTATGTATGGAAAAATACTATGCAGACATTCAAAATTATATATATATACACATAATTTCCTAAACTTTGTGTATTTTATTACTTTTATGGTCAGATTGGAATCTATTTGACACTTTTTGTTTACATACTTTGTTTTAGTTTTTTGTTTATGTGTTTAATGAGAACAGAAGTCAATTTTAATGAGTGCTTTATAAGTTGTATATACTAAGAAAGAGACATAACAGTGTGGACAGGTCAACTAGTAAGCAACCTATTTAATTTTTTACCATCTAAGGTTGAGAATTTTCCCCCAATAATACGGCAAATTAACATTTCAAACTTTTCCTCTATCCAAGATCCTATGTACCAATAGTAACTAATAGTACCAATTAAGCAACATTTATTTCAAATTATGTTTTATAATGAAAAATAATTTAGTTCTAATGAATATTTACCAAAAGTAATGTTATATGCAAATTAATCACTTTCTTTATAAAATATTGTCTGTCTCTCTCTGTCTCTGTCTCTGTCTCTCTCTCTCTCTATATATATACATTTACTCAAGAATGAATTAAACACCAGAGAGAATCATTAAGATGAAAATTCTTTACAGACACAACTTATTTGGGAATGTTTTCCAATCTCAAATTGGCATAACAAAAGCATATAGTTGGAAATTCCAGATTCCAAATTTTTAACCAGATGTAAGATTAAAACAAAATAACTAAAGAAAACACCAGCCAAGTGAGCAAAACAAAAGCACATAAACCCAGAGATGGTCAACTCGTTTGTCTCTATATAAAGAGACTCCAAGTCATCTCAAAGAAGGGTTTACTTTTTATGTTAAGATCTAAACCAAAACTTCTTAAATTTGCCTCCAAATATCTCATTACTTCCATTATTATAATTAGATCATCTTTCATAATGTATCTTCAGTTAAAGAAAGTAGAGCATTCAGTATATTTAGTATATTCAGTATATTTAGTAAAGAACTAATTGTTTATATATACTATTTACATAATTATATATATAATTGATTTTTTCTTAATACTGTTTTCTCTCAGTTTCTCTCTCCATGTTACACAGGAACAACCCTGATCACCATACTGTAGGATATGATAGTGCTATGTTTTTGTTTACCAATGTGTATAGAAAAAAAATGGCATTGTCTTTGGGCCTTCTTATATACAGCAGTTTAAAATATTGAACATGCTTGGGCATCTGGGTGGCTCAGTTGGTTGAGTGTCTGACTTCAGCTCAGGTCATGATCTTACAGCTTGTGAGTTCGAGCCCCGCGTAGGGCTCTTTCCTAACACCTCAGAGCCTGGAGCCTGGAGCTTCAGATTCTGTGTCTCCTCTCTCTCTCCTCCTTCCCTTCTTGCTCACATGCACGTGCGCACTCTCTATCTCAAAAATAAACATTTAAAAAAATAAAATAATGAACATGCTTAATTATAAGATATTATGCAACTTATTTTTTCTCCTTTCCTTTCCATTTCATATACTGATGAAATAAATGTATCCAAACAGCAAAAGGAAAATCCCTTATGGGGTATAAAATATGTACAAGATAATAAAAGTATGATACAAATGATGTGTATATTTTATATCACAAAGTCTCAATTGGAATGAAAATATTTGATACTTAGTTCCATAATTAAGACTAGATGGTACCCTCTTGGCCAATAGTCTGAGAAGGAGGTTGGAGAATTTATGGTAGAAAAAAAAAAGAGTTTAGCATGGCTTCTAAGTCTTCAGGTTATGCAATTAGTTACTCAAGCTATTTACAAGATCTTGAATATGACAGGAGACTCAGGTTAGAGAGAAGGTGGCTAACCTTCTTCTACATCCAAAGTTGGATATTTGCTTGGCTCTCTAGGAATATTCCATACTTAAAAAAATTCTACTTGGGGTTCTCTAGAACTTGCTTCCTGCTATGTGCATACACTCAGTTACTCAATCACACCCCAATTCACAAAACAATATAAAGAATTACAATTAAAAAAAAAAAAAGGAAGGGAAGGATAAGAGAGAAAGAAACCAAGAAGTAAAAACATACTGAAAATTTTGACTGTACCCTTAGAAAGATTAAATGTATTTCTCTTCCCATGAGGGTATTTTCTGTCTTGGGGGAAGTTGAGGGTCCCCTAAGGAAGATGATAATTCAGGATGAAGAAGATGTGGTTTATATCCACAGTGGAATACTACTTGGCAATGAGAAAGAATGAAATCGTGCCATTTGCAGCAACATGGATAGAACTGGAAGGTATTATGCTGGGTGAAGTAAGTCAGTCAGAGAAAGACAGATGCCATATGTTTTCACTCCTATGTGGAACTTGAGAAACTTAACAGAAGACCATGGGGGAAGGGGAAAAAATAGTGACAAACAGAGAGGGAGGTAAACCATAAGAGACACTTAAATACAGAGAACAGAGGGTTGATGGGGGGTGGGGGAGAGGGGAAAATGGGTGATGGTCATTGAGGAGGGCACTTGTTGGGATGAGCACTGGGTATTGTATGGAAGCGATGAACCATGGGAAACTACCCCCAAAACCAAGAGCACACTATACACACTGTATGTTAGCCAATTTGACAATAAATTATTTAACAAAGGAAGATGATAATTCAAATAATCATTTTAAAGGTATTTTCCTCCTCCTATCTCCTAGCATTCCAAATCATTCAGTTCTTTGTTAAATCTATTTGTATTTATGGTGTCCAATAAAATACAAGCAGTATAAACATTTTATCTGCCACATCCCAAGATTTAGTCACTTCTAAAATATATATGTCATGTCCTACAGTAGTTCACAAAAACCCCATTCTCTCACAAGGAGAAACCTGCCCAGTAAAAACTTAAAAGAGTAAATGGGTTTACTTTCCCCAAAAGCCATTTAAAATTACTTTGGAAGGAATATTTCCTAATTAGCATTTCAATGGTTTCTGTTTGAAACAAAGCAGTTCGTAGCAACTTTCATATTGAAAGCTTTAGGAATTCCTAATTTATATACAGACAGCTGAGACAAGTTTGTCATACCAGAGCGATCTCAGTGGAGTTTGTGAATCACAAGGCTGTCACTTCTGCTTTACTGAAATTTCAAAGTGCTACACTAGGTTACAGGAAAACTGTCATGGGCAAGAGATATGCTATCTGAACCAGAGGAAAGACAGGACATAAGATGCTCTCACTCCAGAACTGCTTTCTCTCCAGCCCATCTTTATACCTCTAGCACTTAGTACCTGGAACAGACAGGAGCTCATAAATGAGATTGAATTGAAGAAGATTCGGACTGAGTTGATGTATCTGGGAACCTGAAAAACCCAGAGATCCACCAAAACATAGAGATGGTGAAACTTTCAGCTGCACACGGCATCACTTGCTAAGAAGTTATGTTTGGTGTCACTTGATGAGGCAGTATGGCCCTGACGTAAGAGTGTCCTGATTTGAACCCCAGCTCCACCACTCCTGTGACCTTTGACAAATAATGTAAACTCTCTGAATCGCACTTTTCTCCCTGATGTGAGATGAAGAAAAGAAAAGTTAATTTATCCATTGACATCATGCAGGTAGGAGATTTTATTCCCAGACTCTCTTTGCTTATAAAAGTTATTCTTGCTACATCATTGGAGAAATTAGGGGACTGGATTGAAGCTTCACTCCCAAAATGTTAAAAGAGGGGAGCGTGCCTGGGTGGCTTAGTTGGTTAACGCGTCCAACTTCAGCTTATGTCATGATCTCGCGGTCTGTGAGTTCGAGCCCCACGTCTGGCTCTGTGCTGACAGCTCAGAGCCTGGAGCCTGCTTTGGATTCTGTGTCTCCCTCTCTCTCTGCCCCTTCCCTGTTCTCTGTCTCTCTCCCTTTCAAAAACAAATAAACATTAAAAAAATTAAAAAAGTAAAGAAGAATCTCTTTCCCTGTCTCTTTGTCCCTCTCCCCACACACGCTCTAAACAAACAAACATTAAAAAATAAAGAGAGATGACAGTGAACCCTAGAATAGACAATGAGGACTGTGAAGGTAATCATGAGGGTGTGAGGCAGGATTATACTCTTGGCCCACCCTGAGATGCAGAAGAAAAGTCTTCCTGAGTTGTATATATATTTGAAAGCAGGGTAGAGAAGCTACATGTACGAGAAGTAAGGATTATTAAGACCCCTCAAAACAGATAGGTTATGGCTGAACCCAGTGGGGTCTAAGAACAAATCTTTATCTGACTGAATTTATCTGGGCTCTAATATAATTCCGTTATGTTTTCTTTAGGTCTTTAGGAAATTAAATATTTTAGACAGATAGAATTTCTACTATGGTTAGTATTTATTTTTGGGTCAGAGAGGTAAAGGAAAGTGGACCACTTCTAGTCTCATTGCTCTTCCCTACCCACTTCACCCCATCCCAAGCAAGTGATAACACAACAGAGGTTGAAGGTCCCAGAATAACATTATCACCATGTCAAAGGGAACTGCTTAGGACATATCCTAAGACATATGAGCCAAGAAATGATGAAACATGAACTGATAAGGTAGCAGATGCAAAGCAATCACATACTAAAGATGAGGAAACATCAAAATAAGGACTTTCAATCATACTGTGTATTCCCTTGTCTCTCTAAAACTTCTTATATGAATTTGATATTACAATCAATCATCAAGTTATCTTCCCCAATATCCCTAGGTTCTTTCCTGTAATTCCAAGGTAAATATTTTCTGCCACAGTATCTATATTTCTTCAAATGTAGAATGAGAGTGCCGGTCAGAGCAGTAATGTTTCTTAGCATTCCATTCTGGAGTCTCTTGGAATTCTACTAAAAGTAACACAGACATTGTTTAATGAAACTGTTAATTGGTAATCCTCCCCCCAAAGGAAAACTTCAAGTATTCTGTATTAGAACTAAACTCCCTTTTTTTAAATTTCTGAATTCAATGAAAAATAGGTAAGGTTTTTCTTATGCTTGCACTCTGATTCATGTTCTACCCACAAAACACCTTCTGGAATATAATGTTAGTATCCCAGATCTTTTAGAAGACTTATCTTTTCCAGGTTTATATACCTCACATATTGTATGGATGCATTTTGAACCAAGGTTTGGACTCCTCTCAATCCTGTACATTACTTGTACGCATTCATCAATTATTTTTGAGTATTTCTGTTCCCTTTCATTTGCTAAAAGTTGGAAAAGCATATGGACACATAGAAAGACTTCATTTTTAGGGCACCTGGGTGGCTCAGTCAGTTGAGTGTCTGACTTTGGCTCAGGTCATGATCTTGCAGTTCGTGGGCTCAAGCTCTGCGTCGTGCTCTGTGCTGACAGCTCAGAGCCTGGAACCTGCTTTGGATTCTCTGTCTCCCTCTCTCTTTGACCCTCCCCAACTCACGATCTGTCTCTCTCTCAGAAATCAACATGAAAAAAAATTTAAAAGACTTCACTTTTTCAGAATGAGTAATGGTTATCTTAAGATAGTTAAGAGTAGTTGATCCAAGTCCTTCTTAGGCTTCCTGATTTGTTTTACTAGATTGGTATCTCTAGCTAAGCTGATATCTTTAACAAAGAAAGATCAATTTATTAGGTGACTGATATTCAAAGACATTTTAGGAACGGCACTAACTATTCTTGTTTCCATTTTTGACTCCCATCAAAATGCAGGCAATTCTTGGAGAATCCTCCTCAGTGTCAACAGGCCTGGGGTGACAGTGATGCTGACCCCTCATGGACTATAAACTGGCACACACTGACCCCATTTTCTGTTGTTTCATTTGTTCCAACTGGAAAAAAAGCCATTACAACCAACCCAGAACTCAAGGGAAGATAATTTAGGAAATAAAAATTAAACCAAACATGAGATACCACTGCATACCCATCAAAATGACTCAAATTTAAAAAAATATAACAATTCCAAGTGTTGTCTAACTTGAGAATTATAAGGAACAAGTTATGAATACCTTCTAATTTGAAGATGAGAATAGAAAATAATATAACCCTTTTAGGAAAAAAATTAAAGATATGTATAGACTTACTAGATGTCCCAGTAATTCCATTTGTAGGCATTTACATATTCTAGAGACATCACGTGTCTGCACAAAGATGTATACACAATTGTTTATAGCTGTTTTATTAATACTAACAAAAATTAGAAACAATTCAAATTTTCATCAGCCGATGAATGGATAAATTGTGTTTTAATACTATTCAGTAATAAAAATGAGCAACCTACTTAAATCCACTACATGAATCTTGAAAAATTCATGCCAGATGAAAGATTCTAGATACAAAATACAACCCACAGTAGATATCATTCATATGAAATTTAGAGGAGAAAAAATTTGTAATGGCAGAAAACAAATTACTGGTTGCCTGTGCCTGGAAAAGTTAGGGGAATTAATTGACTTCAAAGAGGCCAAAAAAATTTTTTTGAAGTAACGGAAATGTTCTGTATCTTTTCTGTGATGGTGATTACATGAGTGTATCCTATATACATTGAAACATGTACATTTTATTGTATGTAAATATGCCTTAAAAATATATGCAATTATCTGATTTTCAAAGAAATAGCTGGCATTTTTGTCTGAAATTTTGTACTGTTTTTCAGTCATCATCTCTAACAAAGAAATCAAAGAATCAAAAAGCCCATTATGTCAACTCAGCTTGAATTCAGTGATCTTTTGTAATTGGAAAGCAATAACAGCATTCTTAGGCACCACTAATTTGGAAAATTTTGAAACTCATATGAAAATATCACCTACAGTTTACACACAATTTGGTTTGTAATGTGTTGGAACTTGACATCAGGACTGAAAATGTCACTTTCATAACCTTATGTTTGCTTTTTTTACTCTCATTTTGGCAACATGAGTGAATACAAGCTAGAGGCAAAAACAAAAAACAAACAAAAGCAAGCAGGAAAACAAAACAAAACAAAACAAAAACCCGGAAAATAAAAACACATGACAGTCCATCACTTCAAAACCTAAATTCTTCCCCTACACAGAGAGGAAATTAAAACTCATGGGGCACCTGGGAGGCTCATTTAGTTGACCGAGTGATCAACTCTTGATTTCAGTTCAGGTCATGATTCCAGGGTCTTGGGAACAAGCCCTGTGTTGGGCTCCTGTCTGAGTATGGAGCCTGCTTGAGATTCTCTGTCTCTCCCTCTACCCCTTCCCCTCCCATGCTCTCTCTCTCTTTCTCTTTTTCTCTCTTGTAAATAAAATTAAAAAAAAAAAAAAAACCCTTTATTATGAAGTTCTTATATAGGAAATCTGAGTGATTTTTATTGTTCGTATTTCCTGTAGGTGTTATTATAATTAAAAATATTTAAAATATGCATACCTCGGGGCACCTGGGTGGCTCAGTCGGTTAAACACCGGACTTCGGCTCAGGTCATGTTCTCGCGGTTTGTGAGTTCGAGCCCCGCGTCGGGCTCTATGCTGATAGCTTGTAGCCTGGAGTCTGCTTCAGATTCTGTGTCTCCCTCTCTTTCTCTACCCCTCCTCCGCTTGTGCCCTGTCTCTGACAAAAAAATGAATACATGTAAAAAAAATTGTTTTTTAATGTGCATACCTCTCAGTAATCTCTAGGACCAAGACTGGCCATTGCTTTGACCTTTCCAAATGTTGTGTGGGTAGAGATACATGCTCAACAAAGAACAAATGTATAAAATACACATTATAGATATAAAATTTGAGATGGTTACACGTGTTCAAATTTATGAATTTAATATTCTCAAATTAAGTTTCTAATGTTTAATCAACTAAATCCACCTTCGTAGTGAGTTTATCACATGTGTTTGCTCTCAGTCCTGAGCTTCAGCTGAGCAAAAACACTCCTGGTCTAACTGTCCCCATTCCTCTCAATCTTGGCTTTCACTCAAGCTGCCTCACAGCTTGAATGTTTAAGAAATCTCAAAGAATACTACCTGATAGGAAACGACTATAATGAGACATCACAGATCTCCAGTTTGCATTTTTATTTTTTCCCGTCTTTTATTACCAGAAACACTTGCAAGAATATAGAAAAATTGTCTCAGAAAAATCATTTGTTCTTGCTGCTGCTTCGCTAACTGCTTTTATGCATAGTGACACCATAATTGGTAGCTTGGAGATTTATAGTGTCAAGAATGGGATGTTACTACTTCTGGAGAGTTAAAAAACAAAAAGCAGAAATGAATGAAAAGAGCTAACTTGACACGCAAGTACACACACACACACACACACACACACACACACAGCTCTGATGTTCTGGGGAGAGAAACTAGACAATGAAATTCAATGTTTCAGTAAAATTATTATTTCTCATTTAGTTCACTTATTTCTAAAGTCATGTTAGTATTAATGCTATAGCAGTATAGTTTTATAGTATGCTGTTTTCTTAAGTATATTACAAGATATTTAAGTGTTTCCTGATGAATTACTGATATGATAAATATTCTTATTGTTGAAGTAGAGTTGACATGCAATGTTATCTTGGTTTCTCATGTACTACATAGTGACTTGATAATTCTATAAATACTCTACCTTATAACCGATCTAAGATTATTTTTAAAGACATTTTTGTGGAGGAAAATACACATTTTCTTTTTTTATTTAGATATTTTCTTAATTAAATGAATTTTAGAAATTTGAAGAAATGATTAAGTCAATATTTAAAAATAGCTCTTGTGATACCTGGGTGGCTCAGCCAGTTAAGCCTCCGACTCTCGGTGTTGGCTTAGGTCATGATCTCATGGTTCATGAGTTTGAGCCCCGTGGCTAGAGCCTGCCGGGGATTCTGTGCCTTCCTCTCTGTCCATACCTGCGCTGCTCAAGCTTTCTCTTTTTCAAAAATAAATAAATAAACTTAAAAATATAGCTCTTTTTTCTTTTTTAGCATAGAATTTTACCCTGATGGGCTCCAAAAGCTGTTTGGATGACTCCTTTCAAATAGCAGGAATTTAACCAGTAACTTAAACATATCGTTATCATGGATAATGAGAAATATTTTTAGTTGAATAGCAAGGAATTGGTAATGTATATATTCACGCAAGGAGCATTAATTAAAGTAAAAACTGAAAAGAATAAGTCTCATTAAGCTGAAAAGATCTATTTTTAAAAAAGAAGCATTAATTGTATGCAAATGTATTAAATATATTTACATGCCATTATTGTCAACACATGTCATTAGTACTCCCAGAATATTGTTAGGACAATGATTACGCTATAGACTGAAAGATGGCACTTTTACTGTACTGTTCAGTTTCTTTCCACTGCCCAGCACATAGCCTGTCCATAGTAGATAATCAATTAATATTTTATGAATGAACAAATGTATGAAACATAAGCTTTATGATTCTACACATTTAAAATCTTAAAATAGGATACTTCCATGAAGTATTTGACAAATAGAGTTCTACTACATAAACAAATTGCAAAGGGGGAAAAGAAAAAACAGCAAAAGAAATGTGTAAAATAAATATTTACTGTTTCAAGCATTCCAGTAAGATGATGATCTTCACCATAGGCCTTAAAACTCAGTGCATGTCTCATGCATTTGCTCCCCCTTTCCCACACTTATGGGAAAGCAGTTTCCTAAATTTTGTGTTAATAATTTTTTTGAATCACTTTATGGCTATGTCATTTATCCTATATCCTTAAAAAATATATTGTTAGGTTTTACATGCTCTTATGCTTTATTGGAATGGAATTATACTGGATTTTTCTTTATAATATTTATCCACACTAATGCATTTTATTGTAGTTTATTCATTATCACTGCAATATAAAATTCCTTTCATAATTATAAGCAACTTTTATCCATTCTACTAGGATGAACAATTACTTTGTTCCCAGGTTTTTGCTATTATAAATCAGCTTGCAATTTTGCTAGTGAGTACAGTTCTGGAATACTTTTAAAAAATCAAACATATTAATTTTATTAAATATTAATTTATCAAATATGTATACTGAGGAGTGGAAATGGTGGCTTATTTGGCATGGAAATGCCCAAGTTTACTGGGATTTGCACAACTTTTTTCTGAAATGGTGCAATTAATTGACCTCAACGGATAAGCATATCCCTGACTCCACATCATTGTCAGTACATACTACATAGGATTTCTATGTTTTTTTAACATGTTGAATGCTAAGTGGTGTCTCATGGAAGTTTTAATTTATATCCCCAGTGATTTGTTTAACTTTTTCTTCCTATTGGATTTCCTGAAGTTTTCTGGATCCTACTGTTTGGGAGTCGCATAAACTGCAATTATCTCAGTATTTTGTCTTATTATGTTTCTAACATCCTGTTGATGAATAGAAATTCTTACACTGAATGCAATGAAGTCTACCAACCTTTCGTTTCAGATTTTTAATTTTATCTTTCATAATTTTATGGTTATGCTTCCCACATTCAAGACTGCATTCAAGGCTTAAAGCAACATGGAATTTAATAGACTTTTGTATGTGGTAAGAAGGAGGAATTCAGTTTGATTTCTTTCCATGTGAGTAAGCAAATGTCTCAGGACATTGTCATTGTCTCATGTCCCTTGTCATCCTACTAACGACATTCATTGTTTGCTCTGGCAATCAGCTCTCCATATTTGCGTGTATCTGCTTTGGGGTTCTGTCCTATTCCATGGATAAATTATTTCTGTACACTTACAAAAAAAATGTTACTGCAGTAATATAAAAAGAAATTTTAAAAAAGCAGAGATTCTGACTAATGTAGCAAAACTGCTAACTGCACATAGGAAAAAAAAACCCTGGAAAACAGTTTGTATTTAATGTAGTTATTTTTTATTTGTAGTATGTATGTCTATATATATATATATATACACACATATGTATGCCTTTCCATGTGAGCATGTTCTATATGTTGCTATGCAATTTGCTTTTATTATTTGAAAATGTATCTCAAAAAGACTTCCATTTAAAATATATAGATTTTTTTTGGCATTTTTCTAGGCAGCTGCATGGTTTTTCATAGTATGGACTTGCTTTTTTTTTTAAGTTTTTATTTAAATTCCAGTTAGTTAACAGATAGTGTAATATTAGATTCAGCTATACAAGATTCAACACTTCCATACAACACCTGGTGCTCATCATGACAAGTGCACTCCACATCACCAATTTCACCCATCCCTCCTCCACCCACCTCCCTTGGGGTAGCCATCAGTTTGTTGTCTATAATTAAGAGTCTTGCGGGGCACCTGGGTGGCTCAGTCGGTGAAGCGTCTGACTTTGGCTCAAGTCATGATCTCACCGTTCCCCAGTTTCAGCCCCATGTCAGGCTCTGTGCTGACAGCTCAGAGCCTGGAGCCTGCTTCAGGTTCTGTGTCTCCCTCTCTCTCTCTGCCCCTCCCCCACTCATGCTCTGTCTCACTCTCTCAAAAATAAACACTAAAAATTAAAAAACAAAAGAGTCTTGGTTTGCCATTATCTCTTTTTTCTCCTTTTGCTTGTTTTGTATTGTTTTGCTTCCTAAATTCTACATATAAGTGAAATCATATGGTATTTGTCTTTGTCTGACTGACTTTGCTTAGCATAATACTCTGTTAGCTCCTTCCATGTCATTGCAGTTGGCAGGATTTCAATCTTTTTGATGACTGAGCATTATTCCATTGCATATATGTGTGTGTGTGTGCGTGTGTCACACACACACACACGCACACACACACATATACCACATCTTCTTTCTCCATTCATCAGTTGATGGACATTTGAGCCCTTTCCATAATTTGGCTCTTGTAGATACTGCTGCTATAAATATTGGGGTGCATGTGCCTCTTCAAATCAGTATTTTTGTATTCTTTGGATAAGTACCTAGTAGTGCAATTGCTGGATGGTAGGGTAGTCCTATTTTTAACTTTCTGTGAAGACTCCATTCTGTTTCCCATACTGGCTGCACCACAGTTTGCATTCCCACCAACAGTGCAGGAGGGTTCCTCTTTCTCTGCATTTCTTGCCAGCACATGTTTTCTTGTGTTACTGATTTTAACCATTCTGACAGGTGTGAACTGATATCTCATTGTGGTTTTGATTTGCCATTTCCCTGATGATCAGTGATGTTGAGCATCTTTTCATGCAGCTCTTGCATAGTATGGATTTCCTGTAATGTATTCAGTCATCCATTTGCTCAAGAACATTTTTGGTTGTTTTACTATTTTTGTTTGGATGTTCTCTTGCCAACTATGACACAGTGAGCATCTTTATACATACCTCTTTGTGCACAAATTAGTGTTTATGGAGGGAATAATCCTAGATACAGGATTCCCATTTTCAAAGCATATGTTTCTTTATTCTGATAAGTAATTCTAAATTGACTTCTAAAATATTTTACCAATTCACACAATCACCCACAAATTATAATCTTTTTACACACTCTCAATTTTGTCTACTTGGATACAATGCATCTCTCCATTTGGAGTCAATTTCTATATTTCTTCCCAATTTTCTATATTGTAGGTATTTATCAGTTTTTTATTGTACAGTTTGCAAATGTGTTTCTCTAGGTTGCCACTTCATTTAACCCGTGTTTATATTTGAGTGATCAGTTCCACTGAAGATATTAGTATCTTTGTCAACAAGACAAGGCCCCAAGGTACAAAATGCTCCTATGAAGATTTGTGTACAGGTTTTTGTATAGACAAAGTTTTCATTTACCTGGGATAGACATTCAAGAGTGCAATTCCTGGGTTATGTGGTAGCTAAATGTTTAGTTTTAAAAGAAACTGCCCAACTGTTTCCCAGACTGGCTGTATTATTTCACATTCCCACCAACACACAATGTGAGGTTCAGCTCTTTTGCATCCTCACCAGAAATTAGTATTATAATTATTTTGTATTTTAGCCATTTTGATAGGTGTACAGTGCTGTCATTGCATTTTTGAGTTTTATTTCCTCGGTGACCAATGATGGGAAGCATTTTCACATGCTTATTTGCCACGTGGGTATCCTCTTTGGAGCCATGTCTGCTCATGGTTTTTGGCTTTGTTTCCATTTTGTGCCCATTTTCTAATTGGATTGTATGTTTATTATGTTGAGTTTTGAGAGTTTTAAAAAATATCCTAGATACAAGTCCTTTGTCAGATACATGCTTTACAATATTTCTTCCAGTTTAGACATTATTTTTTTATCCCCCTCACATGGACTATCACAGAGCAAAATAATTTAATTTTGATAAGGTGCTATTTATCAACTTTTCATGTTATAGGTTAAATGCCTTTAATATTCAAACGTCCATGTTTGTTATGAAAATTTTACAAAGTATATAATGCTGACCTAAATGTATTTGCTATCAGTATTTTAAGATATGTTTTCATTGTTTTCTTGAATCTGTTCTTTTGTTCCTAGAAGCTCTTAGAAATATCTTTATCCTTAATATTCTTAAATATAATTATAATGCATCCATACACACAGGTATTTTTTATTAAAATAATATCTTACTACATACTTTAGGTAATCAATCTAAGAATGTACAAATTTATTAGGTTTTCTTGAATGTATGTCTCTCCTCTATTCACTCATTTCTTCTGGAATATCTAATGAAAATCTATTTCAGTTTTGGGATCTAACTACCATATTTTGCTTATTTTGCTATTCATATTAATAATACATTGTTTTTCATAGAGGAAAAATTCCTCCACAAAGTCTTTCCAGCTAATTTGTATTTCATTTTGTCCATTTGGCATATCCATCCGATGATCATAATTTTAACTTTCATGAAATCTTTGTAATTATTCATAATTTTCATTTCCATGAAATCTTTGTAATTATTTTTCATGAATCTAAAACTTCTTCTAAAGTCCCATCATGCTTATCCTGTTATTTCCTAAGATGTACTATCATGTATTTGCTTCCTGTTTTTGTGATGATTCTTCTTAGAAAGTAATTTGGAAAATTGTGCACTCATTTAGGAAGGTGCCGTATACATTCCTGATGCTTATATTCCATTGTGTTTTAAGGAGAGTGAACAAATATCAGCTGAACATACCAACAGCTGGCTGGGTACCGTGAATGTAGACTTCCAATATTTTTCTCCAGGTATAAGGAGTACTCTGTCTTTCTGACTCAAGTTTACGCCCTCACAGCTTCTGTACCTGACTGCAGAGAATATTCTGCCAGTGCAAACCTGCACCAAGCGTAGTGTGTAAGCTACATAGACAGTGTGACCACTTGTTCGCTGCTTCTATTGTATGTCAGCTAGTCATTTAGCCTTGGCTTCAAGTCTCCCTCCTGTCTTAGCCTCTCTGGTCTTTAACTTCTGGGTAAATATACATAAAAGCTGTCTTGCTGCCACTCTGTGTTTTCCACCAGTATTTTCTTAAGGGATATGGTTTGGCATTCCATTCCTTGAGTTAATTTCTTCTGATCTCAAATTTTCCAGGATTAGCACAAAATTTCTAGTTCCTGATGCTTCTCTTTTTATTTCCCAACTTGTTTTGGAGTGTGTGTGTGTGTGCCTAATTTATTATACAGGGTTGGAGTAGGAGCCAATAACATAAGTTTAGTCTACCGACTTACTTTACATGAACGTGGAAATTCTGCCTTCAATTTAAAAAGCATAATTTAGCTATTTACATGGAGACAACAATTTGAAACTGTCATATGAAGAATACCTTTATATATGTGATTGTGTTGGGGGGATCAGGTGACATTTCTGAGTTTGTGACTGCCTGGCTAACTGGCTTATCACAAGCATAAATCTTTCACAGCCTCGAGGGATAAGTAGGTAACAAAGCCCATAACATTAAATGGCAATATTTTTGAGCATGTAAACCATTTTTCCAGAGAAAATCTCATACAGAATCTCAACATCTAGATGCAAATGCAAAGCACCATGGTTGAGACCAAAGTGTGGGAGTTCTGGCAGATGGTCTTCTCATTTGTAACATTGTCATCACACCCGGAGGGCCCCCTGATGAATCCTCAGGCTCCACAGGGCACAGTTTGACATACTTTCCCTTATACCACCCAAGATTACCATGATACATATTTGTTTAAATACACATTTGAAAATAAGCCAGGCATATTTTGGTTCCAGAATTCTTCCCCTGAATATTGCAGTAATACTTTGCATTTGTTTTGCCCTTATTGTCTGTGAAGTCCAGACTTTCATAGAGAATGAGAGCTTAATTTTTTCTTGTTTCTTCTTTGAATTTTTTTTATAGGCGTCTTGTCTTCACTAATAAGATCCCAAGAGACACAATTGCCCTAGGTAACATATTGAGTGCTAGCTAAAAATAGTAGTCCTGTATTCTTACCGTAATGTGTGAATATTTTTTAAGTAGCCAAAAATGCTAAGAAGTTTCCTAGGTATTTAGAATGTTCCTGGTAAAGATTAGGAAAGATAAAGACTTGTAAGGATATTGATTTACACTAAACTAAGTTGATATCATGCAGTCACCAGGTTGAAATTTGAATACTATCTTTGAAATGTGAAGGGGTTCAGGATAGATGCCCCTCCCAGAATATATCACTTTGGCATGTGGATTATTTTGAGTTGAAGTCACTTGAGACCCTGTGTGCTCAGGAGAAACTTTTGCCCCTCCCTAAAACACACAGGAGAATCTTAACTGGGCATATTTCTCAGAATAAGTGTTATTAACAGACACAAATTTTATCTGAGTGACCCATCTGTATGATAGGGCAAGCATCTAATTACCAAATATCTACTTTTCTTCTTGCCCTGTGAAGTACGATAAGACCCTTACCCTCTTCTCCTTAGTTCAGAATGCCATATATACTTCATTTTGCCTCCCTTTGGAATTTCCAGGTCTATGTGGATTCCCTATACATATGCCTATTAAATTTGACTTTCTCATGTTAACCTGTCTCATGTCAATTTGATTCTTAGTCCAGCTAGAAGAACCTTTGAGAAGACAGGCATTTTTGCTCCCTTGACAAGCTAAATGTTGGCATTTGTCAAAACACTGATAAATTGCTTCAAAAAGAGTCAAATAATTTTTAGGCAAAATATATTTGGGATACTAAATCAGCCAACAGTGTGAATATGTTAATTATTATCATCACCATTAAACATTATATAAAGTCATTAAAAAATAGAAATATTACAGTTGCCTTTTTAAAAGTATTTTTACCATGTCTGAACAAATAATCAAATTCTGCCCTTCCTACTTATTTGTGTATCTTTTTTAGAGAAAGAGAGAGAGAGAGAGAAAGAGTATGCATGTGAGTGGGGAAGGGACAGAGAGACAGAGAGGGAATGAGAGAATCTCAAGCAGGTTCCACGCCCAGCACAGGACTTGATCTCAGGGCTGAGATCTCAGAACACTGAGATCATGACCTGAGCTGAAATCAAGAGTCAGGGGCTTAACTGACTGAGCCACCTAGGCACCCCTGCCCTAGTCACTTATATACAAAAGAATTTCAGTTAACATCATCCATGCACCAATTAATGTTACAAGGCCATCATCTTAACTTACAGACTGCATATGAACCTAGAAAATTGTTCAACTACAAAACAGAACTGGAATGCCTATCTGGAAGTAATAACAGCACAGAGGTCTGCACACTTCCTGTAAAAGATCCAACAGTAAAGATTTCAGGCCTCACGGGCCACATGGTCTCTCTCATTTATTCAACTGTGTGGCTATAGCACTGAGGCCACATAGGCAATACACAGATCAATGGCTGACTGTATAACAATAAAATTTTATCCATACAAATAGTGGGCTGAATTGGACCTGCAGGCCATGTTTTCCTGGCCCATGACACAGAGTATCAATTTTGCATGCACTCATTCAACAAACATCTAGTGAGCGTCGGTAACATTCTGAATGGGTATTAAATCCTAGGCAGATGAAAATATGTGAAACATTTTAAGCTTTAAACTGATTATAGCTTGGTATAAAGTACACAGGAAAAGTTACATATTAGATAAAGAGAAGAGTCTAAGATACAGGCTTTCATAGGATGTCAAGGGAAGAGACCACAGCTGGTCAAAAGATGAAGGGAAGGAAGAAAATATTTGCAAACTGTGTGCCAAATTAATAGGTAAATCCCCCTTCCCTATAGTTCCACTAGGCTTAGAAACTCAGTTCACACAGTAAGAATCCATTCAGGCAATTCAACCCCAGATGTTAATTTGTTTTGAGGTCTTATCTGCAGGAATAGCTACTTAGATAAGATTTACAGGGCTTCACAAAGAACCGCATTTAAATGAAATTGTTCCTTTCAGTTACAACTCTCAAACTTACAATAATTGTTTGCTATTTCCTAGCTGGAGCTCTGTTATTATTTGCTTTGGAATTATGTTTTCATATATCTTACTTTTTTGTGTAAGATAATCTTTTTCACACCTTATTTTTTTTTTTCTTTTATGACCTTTACCGTATCAGCTATCACTCATCGGTTTATATATTTGTCTTCCCTTCAACTTTGATCTTTTCATCTCTAAAAGATGGTTATTTCCTTCATTAAGTTCCTATAAGTTCCAAGTAACAAAAAAGAAAAACACTTTCAAACACATATAAGCAGAAGGAAAATTTCCTAGGATCACCTGTTTTTCAAAATGGAAAATAGAGGCCAAAAGTATCCCTGGGCTTCCTGAGGCTCTGAGATCAGGGCTGGAACTCAATGGGCCAAGGCAACTCCACCTCTAGGCCCACAGGCTGGCTTCTCTTTACTTGCTGGTGCTTTACTACTACATTTCCTGCAGACTGATTTATCAGATATTCTATGTTCATACATGGTAGAAAATAATTGCCTTGGTCCATGTTCCAACAGGCATTAAATAAAACCATGCTGTTCTGAATCCAAATTCCTGGGACTGAGGATTTTGTTCCAAATGAGATTAGGAATTCAGCACTGAGCCCTTCTCTCTTGCCCAAATAGCAGGGTTATACCTCGTACAAACACGCTATACACTCATCCCTTCTATCATGAAAGACTAGTTTTAAGAGAAAAGGAACTTAGGCAGAGAACAATAGTGGAGCTATTTGTTTTAATCTCCGGGGTTTTGTACAATGCCTGGGACGCTGTAGCAATCCAGATTGGAAATGACTGCCTTGAACTAAGGCAGTGGCAATGAAGCTGGTGAGTAGGACAGTAGGAGATTGAGTCATAAATATTTAAAAGGCAGGAAAACAGGACTTGGTGATTAATAGGATGCGAGCAATGAAAAAGATGGCTGAAATGAGGAAACACTTTTATTTTGTAGATTCAACAAATAGAGAATCCCCTTAAGAGACACAAGATTGCATGAGTTGCTCATCAGGGTGTGGAATTTTAAATTTTGTAAACTATTCCCCTGGTGGGTGAGATAAATGTACTGTGTAATGTAGAGCGACTTGTGCCCATCTCTGTAGGGAATGAAGTGATTGGACTAGGTAGAGACCCATTCTCTCCTTCTATCTCTCCCTTCCTCTTGGCCCAGCTTTGCTCAGCAAAGGAAGTTTTTCCTGCACGATGCAGAAACAGGAGAACTTATGAAGAGAAATTTGAGCCACTATAATTAAGCAAAGTAGGGAACATAGCAGGAGCCCCGCTTCACAGCACACACTGATTCATATAGAAGTAGTTGAACATTTTCTTGATTTGGCTGATAAATGCCCACTCCTCCAGGTTTAGGGATGAAATGATTGCCTACCACCTTTGCATCATGACTTCCTTCCATGGAGCTTGAGTGGGAACATAGAACTGTAGATTAATAAATCAGAGATTTATTTAGCAGACATCCTTGGCACAGGATTTCCTGCTGAAAATCTAAGCTGAATCCTTGCTTCTGAAAAGCAACTTTACAAACTTCTATGAGAACAAAAGAACAATCATGATGGAAAAATTATAGTTGTTTTGCTCTGTGTGCCTGTGTGTGTGTGTGTGTGTGTGTGTGCATGCGTATAGCTCATCTGTGCAGTAAACAGTAAGGTAAACCCAACACTCATCCTTTATTCCCAATTCAGATTTAGAGGGCAGGGCAATATAAGATCCCTCATCAGTACTCAGATCAGATCCATAGTGATCAAATGTGGATAAAGTCTTATTTGTCAATGATCCAGACACATCTTCTGATACACCATCCATGCACATGGTCTGGGAAAATCAGAAGCTATAAGGGACTTTAATAGATGCCCTCTCTTTAGCATCGGCAAACAGAGGCTCTTGGATATCTTTCTAAAAAAAAATTTTTTTTTTACTGTTTATTTATTCTTGAGAGACACACACACACACACACAGAGTGCAAGGGGGGAAGGGGCGGAGAGAAAAGGAGACACAGAATCTGAAGCAGGGTCCAGGCTCTGAGCTGTCAGCATAGAGCCCTACGCAGGGCTCGAACTCACTAACTATGAGATCATGATCTGAGCCGAAGTCAGACACTTAACCGACTGAGCCACCCTGGTGCCTCATGGCTTCTGGATATCTAATGCCAACCTGGCAAGGGTGGTCAGAAACCCCCTCCAGGTCAGAGTTTGAGGTAATCTGTGACAGCATAAGGGAGCATCTTCCCAACAAGAGACCATCTTTAGTGTGGTAACCAGAGCAGATGATACATTTTTACACTAGAAGAGACAAATTAAATCACCTGATACATATTGCTTGGGGAAAACCACCTAAATGGCCCATATTATTTGTCTCTGGCAAAAACTGCTGTACTTAACTGTGTAAAAATTATTTCCTAAAGTCCAAACATACTGTCCATGTGCTTATGTTTGTATATGTACTGACAACGTACAACATTTGGACAGATTCCAGAAGAAACAAGAATGCCAAAGGCAAGTTGAATTTTTTTTTTTTGTAATTTCAAAAAACATGTCATTAACCAGTAGTACATACATCGCATGTATACATAGCATGAGTACATCGCATACATACATAGCATGAGTCCATATATCTCTATACATATACGTTCTTATATCCTCTTCATGATGGTATGTAATGTTGAGAAAAATATATAAAATATTTTTATTGTTCTGAAATATTTCTAGAACATGGAAAAAATTTCAGCAATATTATATATGTTTATCTGTGTTAAAGTAATCAGTCAAGGAGTCCATTAGACTGGGATGACTCTAATGCATTGGCAGCCTACTTAAGCTAACCCAAACCTAAGCCACAGTCAATTCCTATAAATGCTTCAAGGTTAAGAAATGAGAACTTGAGAAGGACCAATCATAAACGGTCAACTGACTTTCCCAGAGAAGGCAACTGCCTAAGCTAGAGACAGTCACATAATTTCCTTGCTTTGTTTTCATATCTGCTTTATAAAAACTCTTCACTTAGCTCCTGGGGGGGTCAAGTGTCCCTAACCACTTTTAGAAGGGCTTTGCCTCCATCAAATTGATGTTTGTTCAAATAAACTCTTCAAAAATTTAATGTGCCCCAGTTTATATTTTAACTAAAGGAAAAACTAAAGGAAAAACTCTCCTGCATTTTCCCACTCTCAATACTCTATTCACTTCTGATTGCCGAATCTGGTAGTTTCCCCCCACACCAAGAAATCCCACAATACCAGGTGGGTGTCCTACAATGCAATTCAGGTCTGACAGACTCTACCTGGAGATAGCATCAGAAGGAAAGGTTTGTCCTACAGATCCCCTCCTTCCCCTGTCTTCAGTCCTGGTAAGCAAGTACAGATTGTTACCAGTGATTCTGACCCACTGACTGGAAATTGGAAATTCCCAAGACCCCATCCTGTGGCCGGTCATTTGCACAGAGCTGCCTTTGGAAGAGATGCATGGGGCAGTGCATGGAAGAAGGGGTGTGGTGCTTTCATACTTTCTTGGTACTTCACTAGTGTCGACCAACCTGTAAGTTCTGTGAACACCATCCTGGTGGTTTTTTGGGTTTTGTTCTTAATTTTTTTCATGTTTGTTTGTTTGTTTATTTATTTAGAGCAAGCAAGAAGGGAAGAGGCAGAGAGAGAGGGAGAGAGAATCCCAAGCAGGCTCTGCACTGTCACTGCAGAGCTTGATGGGCTCCATTCCAGGACTGTGAGATTATGACCTGAGCCAAAATTGAGAGTCGGCTGCTCAACCGACTGAGCCGCCCAGGTGCCCCCTGGTGGGTTTGTATGGGAGTTTATTATGTGGGCATGACTAAGCATCAGCTTTTGGTGACTGATTAAACTTCCAGCCCCTCTCTTCCCCTAAGAGTCAGGACCTTGGCTGAAAGTTCCAACTCTCTACCACCCCCATCCTTGGGGGCTTTCCAAACATCACCTCATTAACACAAATGCAATGTGGTTGAAAGGGGCTTTTATGAATCACAAAAGGACTTTAAGGCTCTTATCACCTAGGAAATTCCAAGGGTTTTTAGAGCTCTGCCAGAAGGGAATGAAGACTGAATATATATTTCTTAATAAAAGTCACAATATCACATTACCCTCTCTGAAAATTTATTATTCATGCATATTAATTGTTTGTATGTGTGCATCTATTTTTGTAACAATAGCTCCTGGAGACTGATCCAATTTATTTAAATTTTTCAATTAGCTGATAATAGCAAGTTTTTATGAGAATAATAGTAATTATATTCTCTAAATGGACCTATTCTAAATTCAAATTAAGATAAAAGCTGAGTGAGAAGAACTTACTGGGGAAAAAAAAAAAAAAACTACCCTGGATTCTAGTACCTCAATAACTAATTCACTTCACAACACATAAGCAATGTGGTGCTACTTAAAATTTTTGTATTTTATGCCTTTATTATGAGGTAAATGTGTAATTACAATAGTGATGTACTAATTTTTGCTGCTCTCTTGAGCAATATGAAATTAGGGCAGCCTGAAATAACAACAACAACAAAAAAATTTAGGGAATGATTTTGTATAATTGATCTTATATTGTTTTCAGATTATATTGGCAATTGGTGATGGAGTCAGGCTGGGTCCAAGGACCCCGAGAAAGGTCCTGTCAGACCAACCAAAAGGGTTCTGGCTTTGTGCAGGATAGAAGTCAACCATGAGCAGAAGAAAGTGAAAGCGTGTATAAAGTAGTGTGAATGACAGAGTATAACAGGTGGAGTGTCTGGGATAATTGGAAAGGAGAGTGAGTCTCATTGTGGCTTGGGGTTAGGGGTTTATATGGGAAAGGGGTCCAGGGTATATGACGTTCAGGAATCCAGAGGAAGGTCTGATCAAACATGAGTGACAGGTATTATTTTATGAATAACAATAAATAAGATAAAATAATAATAAAATAATAAATAATAAAAATAAAATTAAATAATAGGTATTATCTTATAAATCATCAAAGGCAGGGTGTGCTGAGCGTCAGCAGAGGCTGAGGAAGCTCATGTCCTGAAACATGTTTGGGATCCAGCTCTCCTTGATGTTATCGGGTGTTTGGGGACCTAGGAGAAACTCAGAGAATGATTAGCTTTCTTGCTTCCCCCTTAGGGTAGGACTATGGCTTCTTTAGTTTTTATTTAGACATAAGGTGAAATATAGAATATGCATAAGTAGGGCCTGGCAGGACAAGAGCAGAAATGGAGCCTTTCTAAGACGGACTCGCTTCTGCTGCCTCCTTCCCTTTTTGAGAAACTTTTCTTTAGTCTTTGAGCAAGGACCTGGACAGAGATTGCCAAATAACAAATTCTGAAAAGAATAAAATGCTGTTTTCTTTTTCCTTCATATAATAAGTAATTTCAGTTCCCATATCTTTTAAAAGAATATTTTATGAACTTAAAAATATAGTTAGAGGGGTGTCTGAGTGGCTCAGTCGGTCAAGCATTCAACTCATGATTTCAGCCAGGTCATGATTTCAGGCTTCCTGTGATGGAGCCTGCTTGTCCCCCTCTCTCTCTGCCCCTCCCCCCATTCACATTTCTCTCTCTCTCTCTCAAAATAAATAAATACACTTTTAAAAAAATGTAGTTTGATTGCAGAGGGATGTTTGTTCTGTTAAGAACAGAATACACTATGTAAATTTTTTTTGAAGTAAATAGGAAATTTTATGTAACTAAAATAGCACTGGTACATGGATGAATGTGAGTTATTTGCCCTTTTAAAAGTCAGTAATGGAGACACCTGGCTGGCTCAGTCATTAGAGCATGCAACTCTCAATCTTAGGGTTGTGAGTTTGAACCCCACATTAGGTGTGAAATCTACTTAAAAAGAATTGATAAATAAAAAAAAATTAAAGTCAATGATTAGACAAATATTTTAATTGTCAGTCATTTATTTTTCTTTCTTTTTAAAAAAAATAACATTTATTCATTTTGGAGAGACACAGAGAGACAGAGTGTGAATGGGGGAAGGGCAGAGAGAGAGGGAGACACAGAATCTGAAGCAGGCTCCAGGCTCTGAGCTGTCAGCACAGAGCCCAAAACAGGGCTCGAACTCACAAACTGTGAGATCATGACCTGAGCCATAGTCGGTCGCCCAACCAACCGAGCCACCCAGGGGCCCCAATTTTTTTCTTTTATCTAAAGTAAATTATGTTATTGTCCAAATTGGAAGAGTGTGTCTTATCATGTGGAGACCAGTAGAATAGAAGTTAATTCAAGGATAAATTTAATTCCCTATTTTATGTAAATCTCTTTCTAATCAATGCCACATCTTTCATACGTATGTCTCAAACCCAAGAAGTGAAGCATTGCAAGAATATGTTTCTTTTTTTTTTAAATACTTAAAAATATTAGACAAATGTATTATTGCAATGGCTACTTTCTTTCTTTCTTTCTTTTTCTTTCTTTTCTATCTTGCTTTTTCTTTCTTTCTTTTTCTTTCTTTCTTTTTCTTTCTTTCTTTCTTTCTTTCTTTCTTTCTTTCTTTCTTTCTTTCTTTCTTTCTTTCACAGAGAGAGCACAAGTAAGGGAGGGGCAGAGAGAGAGAGAGAGAGAGAGAGAGAGAGAATCTCCACGTGTGGAGCCTGACTCGGGGCTCAATCCCACACCCTGGGATCATGACCTGAGCTGAAATCAAGAGTCTGGTGCTTAACCTACTGAGCCACTCAGGTGCCCTGCAGTGGCTACACTTCTTAAATTTAAAGCGATTGTGAGTGCCGCCGACTACACCCTGCACGAGATAAGATGCCGAAGTGGGAAGCTGCTAAGGTTCCAACAGTCGCCATAGTCCTGGGAGTGCTGCGTCACAATTCTTCTCCTAGTTGATTACCCTTCCTCAGGCTTCTGGTTTCCATTTCCTCCTCAGACCAAAGCTGGCCCCCACAACCTCTGTGGGACCTCCAGGCCTTCTGCATCTGTTTACCACCAGCAGTTCTGTTACAGACCTGACTCACCCCAAGTTTTCTTATAAACAGTCATCCCACGGCATATGGCCACCAGCAGGGTGACTTTCATTTTATCCCAGGAACCTGGAAAGTAGAACCTGATGTAGTTAGGGTTAGAGAAGATGAGATTGGCACGGGGCAGGTGATTTAGATGTAGGCAGTGGGCTGACTGTCGGCACAGTGGACCTGCGTTAGAAAATTTTTAAATGGTCAAAAGTAATTGTTAGTCAATAATTAAGGCACAATCATTATAAGAATGGTTCAGAAAATAAGCATGGGTATAAGAAGGAGAAAAAGAGGAAGAGGAGGAAGAGGAAAAGGAAGAAGGGGAAGAAGAAGGAGGAGGAGGAGGAGGAGGAAGGAAGAAGCAAAAGTATTGAGTGTTCTCTATGTGCCAGATACTCTTCTAAGCTCTGAGTGTTGCATACATTATTCAATTTGAAAAGCAAGCATACAAACAAACAGGAAAGATCTATGATATGCTACTTTATTCTACTATTCCCTTAACAGTGCATGCTGGAAACAATGGTCCCAAATCAATGGAACAGCCAATAAACCTTGTCCAAACAAAACCAAGAAGCATAGTATTTCCTTGTGATCCAAAGCAAAGCATTTTTGACTCTTTAGCAAACTTGGGCTGTTGGTTAGGTGTTTGGAGAGATAATGTCCTTCAATATCTCATTCACATGCATTGTTGGATTTCAAAGAAATGAGGTGAGTGGTTGTGAAACAGGCACCAGGGTGGACAGAAGCCTAGTAGCTCTGTAACTAAATAAGCAACATGCTTCAGGCAAGTGTGTGCCTGGGGGCTCAGTTCCCCACTGGCCTTATCTCTAACTGATCTTCCAACTACAAGAAACTGTAGCTACCAAATTACTTAAGAGAATAACTGATACTTTACAAAATCTTACAAAATTATTTCCAGTGCCAACGCTTCTAAGGTTTTGTCTGGTTGTTTTGTTTGTTTGTTTGTTGCTCGTTTGTTTGCATTTCCAGAAGATGTTAAATGAGTAAACAACACTTTGCAGTTTGTAAAAACATGAAGCAAAGACTACCTATTGCTGAGTCTCACCAGTGTGGTTCAGAATAAAACTGCTGTGAGCATGATGATTCCCTGGGTGAAGAATTGGCATTTTTGAGTTTCAAGAAGCTTCACTGTCCTCCAAAAAGATTGGGACTAATGCCGATTTTTGCAGATGGGTCACGTTATCACATACTAAAACAGAAAGCAGCTGTGTGCTTTAATAAAATAATTTCAGACAATTTTCCTCAAAAAAGATGCATGAGAGTAAGGATGCCCACCACTTCATGCTTTTGCCACTCATTTTCCTTTTTTTGAAAACAAGGTAGCCTGCAGACACGGGGCCCATATGGCATTTCTATTTTTAGTCCACGGATTTCGAATGGAAATAGGAATTTTGGGGTTCTCTGCAAGAGTCAGCAAATACACAGAGTCCAAAATATTTTGGACTCACTTTTCTGTATGGCTGCAGTCAACCAGAACTGAGAAGTCCTGCTCTCTTTAAAAGGGAAATGTGCTCCCCAATTTGCCATTGACTTTTAACCATTATCTGATAATGTTAGACAAAACCAAGTCAGTGATGTTAACTAGACAGCAGTTGGGAGTTTATGTTTTTGTCATTCGTTGACATTATTCTCATATATTTTTATAGAGACATACTTATTAACATACTTTACAATATTTGTCATAGAATACATTTTATAAAATTTGACAATCTATGAACTAAAAGTGTGTTATTCTTGCAAATTATCTATTTTGCATTATAATAAGAGTAACTGAAGGTATGCAAATATTACGAAGTTTCATTCTAACATCATGTGCAGCATAATGCTTAAGGGGAATCAACATAGACCACGAAAAAAGAATTTTATTCAAAATTCTGTAAGAATTTGGCTATAAGATATTTCATTAAGCTTTTCTATTTAAAAACTTTTTTTAAGTTTACTTATTTTGAGAGAGAGAGACAACATGAGCGGGGGAGAGGCAGAGAGAGAGAGAGAGAGAGAATTCCAAGTAAGATCTACGCTGTCAGCACAGAGCCCTACACAGAGCTTGAACTCACAAAACCATGATATGACCTGAGCCAAAACCAAGTGTCAGATGCTTAACTGACTGAGCCACCCCATTGTCCCTACACTATTTTTTTTTAAGTTTATTCATTTATTTTGTGAAGGAGAGAGAGCACAAGCAGGGGAGGGGCAGAGAGACAGGGAGAGAGAGAATCCCAGGCAGGCTCCACACCTAGTACAGAGCCCCACGTGGGGCTTGAACTCACCAACCACGAGATCATGACCTGAGCTGAAACTAAGTCAGATGCTTAACCAACTGAGCTACCCAGGTGCCCCTTTCATTGAACTTTAAGTTAATATTGGTGGAATAATCAAAGCAAATATTTTCCAGGTGCTAAATCCTACTTCACTTGAGTTTTAGGGCTACAGTCTAGCATGTCATCATCAGAAAGCATGCATGAAATAATGACACCCACAGGCACACATAACAGCAAATAATTCAATTCAGTGCTTAGTTGCAAATGTGACTGTCCTGCCATGGTGGCTTGGGCTTCCCGAATGGCTCCTGTCTCTTTGTAAACTATCGATAGGTCTAGAAAGCTGAGTCAATGAAAAAATGCAATACTGTCCAGAGTATAGTCTGACCCTGTCAAACAACACCCAAGTTCAGGTTCATGTGTCCTCACTTGGAGGTGATTTGCACCCAGGTAAACCTTCACTGTCTCTAAAAACACTACTTTTCATTACTCCAAGTTTCCTCCCTCCACATATTAAAAGAGAAAATGAGGTCAGAGGTGATAGGTACCAGCAAGATACATGTTTTTTGTTTGGTTTTTGTTGTTGTTTTCTTTTTTTTTTCTTTTCTTTTCTTTCTTTTTCTTTTCTTTTTAGTATAGTTGATACGCGATGTTGCAGTTCCAGGTCTACAACACAATGATTTCACCAGTTTATATATTAGGCTTCATGCTCCACAAGCATAACTACCATCTGTCCCCACACAATGTTGTTTCAATAACACCATGTTCCATATACTGTGCCTTTTATCCCTGTGACCTATTCATTCCATAACTGGAAGCCTGTGCCTCTCTCTCCCCTTCACCCATTTCGCCCATCCCCCCACTCACTTCCCTCTGGCAACCATCAGTTTGTTCTCTGAATTTTTAGGGCTGACTCTGCTCTTTGTTTATTTATTTAGTTTCTAGATCTGAAAAGATATTTTAATGTCTCTCTTTACCAGAAAGAGAAGTATCCACAGGAAGTTGGAGAATGCAGATCAATGAGGTTTGCTTGTTACATGTGAGAAAGAAACACAATTAGCTGACAATATTGAGAACAATTCAAACTGGTTAATTTAATGTAATAGTGCTACACAAACAGCTAGGACTCTTTTATTCTCATGATAATGAATCCCATGGTGACATTCTGTGTTTATACAAATTTCATTTTACAGTGGTACTTTCTTATAATTATATCTTTAAAGAAATTTTCAAATTTATATTGTTTTAAGTAGAAAAATCACCGTTTCAAAAACAACATTAAATGTATAGAAGAATAATTATTCAATTAATTTTAATATTTAAAGGTTTAAAAAAACTTTTTAATGTTTATTTATTTTTGAGAGAGAGACAGACATAGCACTAGCAGGGGAGGAGCAGAGAGAGAGGGAGACACAGAATCTGAAACAGGTTCCTGGCTCTGAGCTGTCAGCACAGAGCCCGACACAGGGCTTGAACTCACAGACCATGAGATCATGACCTGAGCAGAAGCTAGACGCTCAATCGACTGAGCCACCCAGGCACCCCTAAAGGTTTTTTTTTTAACCAGCCTTTATTTTTTAGGGCAGTTTTAGGTTCACAGCAAAATTGAGAGGAAGGTACAGAAATTTTCCATATATTCTTAGCCTACTCTCACCCATACCCTTTTCTATGATCTACACTCCCCGCCAGTGGTCCATTCCTTACAACTGATTAACCTGCACTGATGCATCGTTATCACTCAAAATCATTGCTTACACCAGGGCTCCCTCTTGATGTTACACATTCATTCTATGGGTTTGGACAAATGTATAATGACAGTCACCATTATAGTATCATCCAAAGTATTTTCATTGCCCTAAAAATCCTCTGTGCTCTGCATATTTATTCCTCTCTCCTCCCTAACTTCTGGCAACCACTATTTTTTTTTTTTTTTTTTTTTTTTTTGCTGTTTCCATAGTTTTGCCAATTTGATGTTTTTTTCTAAATGGTAAGACATAGTATGGCATAATATGATGCAAGATTTGCATATGCTTTCCTTATTCTTGGAGTAACCAAAAAATGACAAATATGTAAATAACTTTTCCAAGTAGCAAAACAAATCTCTAGCAGAGGCAAGAATTTGCAATCAGCTTTTTTCTTTTTAATACTGCCCAATATTTTTCCACTTTGGTATATCTGTTTCATGATCCCAGCTGATGCTTTTGAGAAAACCTTGTACAAACCAGTCGAACTCATTTAACATAAAGAAATATTATATTAACTGATTTTAAAATATATATTTTTTCTTTTTCTTTTTAAAAAATTTTTTAATGTTTATTTATTTTTGAGAGAGACAGAGACAGAGTGCAAGCTGGGGATGGACAGAGAGAGAGGGAGACACCCATGGGGGCACATGGGTGACTCAGTTGGTTAAGCATATGACTCTTGGTTTCAACTCAGGTCATGATCTCATGGTTTGTGAGTTCAAGTCCTGCATTGGGCTCTGAAGCTGGCTCCAGGCTCTGAGCTGTCAGCACAGGGCCCGACGTGGGACTCGAATTCACGAACTGCAAGATCATGACCTGAGCCAAAGTCTGCTGCTTAACTGACTGAGCCACCCAGGTGCCCCAGAATATATATATAGAGAGAGAGACAAAGAGTATATATTTTCGGAAATTGCTTTTAGGATCATCTTCCTAAAAGGAATTTTCATTTAAAAATTTTTAAAATTAAGAAACGGATTCTTCTTAAAGTTGGGCTCTAGGTATTTAGCTAGGGAAAGAGACACTAATCAGTAGAAGCACTTAAGGGACTGTCTTTCTCTGGGTCGTTAACTCTTAGCAGGGGAGTTGAGTTGTCAAATGAAGAAATCCATGTGAAGTGAAATAGAGTTTTCCACTTCATGTAAACTGCAGTTAAGAATGATGTACATTAGCATTTTATAGCTTTGGGGGTCATTAATTTGGGTAGCAAAAATAAAAATATTGAAACAAATATTTTCATAATCATTTATTAAAATCGAAGACCCCCCCCTTGACTGTGCTATCGTTGCAAAAATGTCCATTCATTAACTGTTTAATCATTCAGTGCCTATTTTGTACTCACATAACAGTGAATTCTTCTAACCTGACCCAAACCTTGAAGAATTATCATTTCTCATTTTTCTGTTTTTTTTTTCTCTTTGTTCTCGAACTTGGATGATCTTATCACATATGGCTTTAAAAATAATCTATGTACTGACAACACTGTGCATCTCAACTGTAATCAGAAGGATTCAAAGAAATTTATTGACTTTAGTAATTATTTGGAAAACAAGTGTGCTAGAATTTGTCTGTACCAAAACCCCACTGTTTATTATTTATTAGCACAAAATGATCTATACTTAATCTCAGCAGTTCAGGAATGTACTTTCATGAGTGCTTATTCTAGGATCTGATGGGATGGTAGCTACTCAAGAGAAACATGTATCATGCAGAAGTTGAAAGTACATGGGAACCTGGGCACCTGGGTAGGTCAGTTGGTTAAGCTAAGATTTCAAAAGTAACTTGGATAGGTGGTGAATAGGCAGAACTTACTTGATTTAGGATTTCTTCCTTGGCTATCTATGGTAGGCTAATGAAACTAATAAATTTAACCATTTTTTTTAATATTAAGCGTGTCAGTGACTCTAATTGAAGCCAAAACAGAAGGAGAAATCAAGAATAAATACATACAAGATTAAAAATGCAAAGCATTTTTTCACAAAAAATGGTAAAATGGGTTTTTATTTGGATTAAGTCAAGTAACAGAAGGTAGCACTTAATGTTGCCACTTTACTTGCCAAAGAGGAATAACACAACTCACATTTTATAATGATCTACTTTATAAAAAAAGTGCATGAGTGGATGAATTACCTGTCCTCCTTGGTTAAAGGTTTTGATTGGTTTATTCATGTTTTATGACTTTATGTAATTAACCTATTCATATTTAATAAGTGTTTCTGTTATCAAGAAGTTGTTAGCATTTATTTTATACCAAATTAATTTTATTTTTATTTCCCTTTGTCCACTGTGCTTCCTACAAGGACTCTTGATACAATAAAATTGGATTTCATGATAAAGCAGTCAGCAGCAAAATTCCAGAAATGTGTAAAAATATTTCATCACATTGTATGGCCTGTATGGAAAATAATAATTCATGAAATATAATCAATATGGATGAGAGTTTATAAAAATGTATGTCTGCCTGATTCACAGACTGATTTTGGATATTGTCACACTTCCTTGAGTCCTAATGAAATTGCCTATAGATTCATGTGGTCTTTTGCCATTTTTGTAAATACCAGCCAACTTATTTTGCCCATTTTCCAGGTTATTTGTATTTTTCTCTTTAAATGACAAGCGATCCTTAAAGCTACATTAATACAAGAAATATTTATTGAGTCTCTGCTATGTGTCAAGCATGGTTTTAAGCTCCCCAGATATATACCAGGAGATGATGCAGGCAAAATATCAGTGCCTTCACAAACTTAAATTCCAATGCGGTGGTACAGGGAAAGACCATTTAAAAATAACAGTGAATATCACATCATATCAGATGGTGTGAACTGGAAAAACAACGGAAAAGGGGGCTTCAGAAAGCTGGGGGAAGCTGATGCTATTTGCATTTTTATAAGGGTGCCACTTTACAAGAAGACTTGAGGGAGTAATCCATAAGCGATCTTTGGGGCGAGATCTCCAGGTAAGGAAAATACGCAGTCGAACTCCAGGAAGGGCTGAGTGTTTGGCACATCTGATGCGCAGTGAACAGGTCACTGTGGGTGGAACTCAGTGAGCCTCGGGAGGAGTTGTGGGCCGTGAGGCTCCAGCAGCACTGGCGGACCCGCGTCACACTGGGAAGGCTAGGGCACTGGAAGGGACTGGGTTCTCTGCGCGGAAGGAATGAGGAGCCTTAGAGTTGAGCGGAGGAATGATACAATCAGGCACGTTTTCTCTTGTTTTGTTTTCATTCTGGTGGCTGTGTGGAGGACCAGAGAGGAAGCAAAGAGACCAGTTCCGGGTAATGTAAGAATCCGAGGGAGAGAGGTGTGTGGTTTGTAAGAGGGCGGGAACGGTGGCATTAATTAGCTATGATAATGATCAGTCTATATTTTGGAGGAAGGTTTCCTGAGACTGGAGGTGGTGCATGAGGGAAAGGACCCCAGGCGACTACTAAGTTTTGACCCCAGTAACTAAAAGGATGGATTTGCCATTGTAGAAGCTGGAGCACCTTGGATTGGACAGTTTTGGGGAGAGGATAGAGATCAGGAGTCTGTTTGTAGACATTAATCTACAATGGCTATGAACCATGAGTGAAGATGGCCATAAGCTATTTGAAATTCAGTGGGAGACTCCCAGACTGGAAATAAGTGTTTGAGAGCTGTCAGCATAGATATCTCAAAATCATGAGAATAACCGAGGGAATGGACATAGAAAAGAGGTGCAAGCATCAGCCCTTGGAGTTTGGTGTTCCACTGAAGGTTGGATTTTAAGGAGTTTTCAGGGACATGGCAGAGGGAAGGCAGGAAAACACAACATTATCATTTTATGTGTTGTGACAATATTTGATACTTCTCTCTCATTTACATCTGTAACTCATTGGGAATTGCGTTTGTGTTAAGTGTGATATGGCATGTTATGTTATCATTTTTCCCTTTCCCTTTTCCCAGCAACATTTATGAATGGATTTCCATGTCTCCTCTATCTGCCTTGTCAGATGTGGCCCAATGAGGGATCCGTAAATGAAAGTGCCTTGTTTCTGAAATCTACAATTTGTCTCACGTATCCACTTATGTACCTTTTTTCCAATAGACCTATCCTTAATTATGTTACGTCTGTTAACGTATTATCTACTAAAGAACATTTCATCGTGTATTTTTTAGCTACTCTTGACCCTCCATTCTTCTACATGTTTTAGAATTAGTTGCTTAGGTTGTGGAAAACACCAAAATTGGTGTTGTTTTTGGTGTGTGTTGTATTTACAGAAATAATTTGAGGATAATTAGAATCCAACAATATATTCTTAGTATATTTTGTAAGCTTTAAACTTTTTTTTTTTTGATAAATTGTTACACAGATTTTAATAGCTTTATTCCCAGGTCATTTTTGCTTGATTTGGGGGTTTTCAAATTATAACTTTTCACATCTGGCAGTGAGTTATTGTTATATACAAAATTCAGTTTGAGATTTTCTATGGGCTAAATCGTATTATCAATAATCATCTCTATTCTTTCTAATTATCACGTATCTTATTTTTTTCTTGTTTTCAGCACTTCCTCAGACTTATATTAAAATACTGAAAAGAAGTGATAACAGAGAATGTCTTTTTCCTGTTTCTGATATTAAAAGCAGTGCTTTCAATTTTCACCTATAGACACAGTTCCTATAGGTTTATGGAGATGCTTGTTATGAGATTAAAGTTCTCAGGTATCAATATTTTGCGCAGAGTTTCTATCATCAGTGGATCTTGAACTTGTACTTTCTCTACAGCTATTGGTATAATTTTGCTTTCCTTTTATTAAACTGTAAATAAAGGAAATTATTGTTTTCTGTATCCCAACATTACGTCAACCGATAATAAACTAAATGAGACATGCAGTATTAATTTTTGTACATTGCTGAGACTTTTGAGCCATCTGTTCATTGAAGGGTACGTGATTCAAAATAGTGCTGCTGAGATGTTTGTTTTTCAAAAGGTCTAAATGGTCAGTCTGCTGTATAATTTCATTGCTAAACATTTAGGTCCCAACGAAGACAAGTGTCAGTCCCAAGAGAGGGCACATAGAGTCTAGGCTCACAGTTTCCCCAACAAGCTATAGATACACAGCAAAGAGTTAGCAAATGCGGAGGTGTATGCAACAGAGACCGCTCTAAAGCCGCTATCCTACTCAGTACCTGCATGTTACCCTAACCATGCATAGAGATTAGTTTCCTTCCCACCAAGGGAATAGGTGCTTTTAGTCTTGTCCTGGACCAGCCACTATTTGTTCAACCAGATTGGATATCCTGCTGGCCAGTCCTTTTGGAGACCATCTGCACAACTTTTATTTTTTTCTCACCAAAAAATGGTTTTCTGATGTGTAGCATGCCCTGAAAAGAATGTCTTTTTTAAGTTACTCTTCTTTAGAGAATGCTTCTCTTAAAATCTGTGTGTTCTGAACATCAGAATGTATACGGCAATGATCCCTTATGATCCGGTGCCCAGATTTCTATTTATAAAATTAGAATATGGGATATTTTGGTTGGGGTTTGAAAATAAAACAAGATCAACAAAAAATGCACAAATTGATGATGACTCTATATGATTTATATGGTTATCATATAGTTTTAACCTAGTAAAATAGTAAAATTAGTAAAATGAAATAGATACATTTTATTGGATTTCTAAAATGGGGTAACTAAGGAAAAATTAATGGTCATAATTGTCCTTTTTTATCTTGTTTTATCATCTTGTGTACTTAACGACCTTATCTGTAGCACAGAATACCCAAGAGTCCCGCTCAGAATTCTTTAGTGAGTAAATGCAAATGAGCCACAATTTTTCTTCTGCAATTTTTCAACCGCCATGCTCTGACTGCAACACCACCAACTCTACTTCGGAGGAGAGTTGCCTTTCCCTGACGTTTGTAATTCTTTGCGCATACAGGAAGAGCATCTCTGTGTCTGTCCAGGGCAGACATGTGGATTCTGTTTCTCTAGTACATCCTGTACTGCAAGTGAATTAAATTATTTTTCACTCCCACCTTGGGAAGGAGGACTCAGTTCTCAGTTGGTAACTCAAAGTTAGCTCTCCCCTTGAATTCCTGTGAACATTCCTGAACAGCACAGAATTGATTGTTTAATCGTGTCATGTTGACATTCATGGAAACTTCCTGTTAGTTATTTAGATAAGGAAAACAAAATTATTGATAATAGCAATCCAAGAGAATGAATTGGATAGTTCCAGATGATACAGGAAGCCTAGCATTTGCTGTTGCAAAAGACAACCAGCATGGGCTTTGAGATTTATAGAGAAATATGTTATGCGTATAAATAATTGTATCTAAAAATAGTATCTTCATATTTTCACAGATATGTCCCCTATATGTCTATTTTTGTGTAACAAGTCACCTGCCTTTGTAATATTAGAACCCCACCTTCATATTCTGTTCTAGTGATCATAACATTTGTGCCATTAGGAATTTTCTGGAATCAGTATTGCTTTTGCTGCAACGTAATAGTTTCTTGTTTATTTTTACTAAAAATACTGTCCTCCTGTGGATTGAAATATCTTACGTCTCTTAGTTCACCATTTCCACTTACCACTTACGCTTCTGGCTTCATAGGGAGACCAAAACACTCGGGGAATGTTCCCTGAGTTGTGGTTCAGCAAATTGCTGTTCACAAAAATGAAATTGCTGAAGTAAAAAATGCTTTTCAAGAAAGACTAGAAAATTGTGCTGGAATAACTGCAGACTGAATGGTCCAGCAAAGACTGTTATAATCTTTCTTTTCATTTCGTATTTTACTGTATTTTTTTCATATGAAATTTATTGTCAAATTGGTTTCCATACAACACCCAGTGCTCATAATGTGCCTCATAGAATCTCACCCCTGTTTCTTTGCCCATACTCCCTCCTAGCTCCATGCCTCCAACTACCCATTAGTAAATTGCCAGAAATTGACTAATATTAGGAAATGTTTTTCTTTCTCTATTTCTCTTCTTTTCCTCCTCTTTGTAATTTTATTCTTAATAGGTACTTTTTGAGGACATATTGGCAATATATAACAATTACTTCATTAGAGAGCATATGTGTTATCTTACTAATCCAAGTTATTATTTATCCTAAGAAA
This sequence comes from Acinonyx jubatus, assembly GCF_027475565.1. NCBI lineage: Eukaryota > Metazoa > Chordata > Mammalia > Carnivora > Felidae > Acinonyx > Acinonyx jubatus. Next base: position 8,818,751 of record NC_069393.1, read on the forward strand.
ATAATCGAGCAAATTCCAGCATGTTCATTTAAAAGTGGTTTATATTAGCTCCTTCCACCTCCCCATCCTCTGTCATGAAGGAAACAATACAAATGTTGATAAATAAAATAAACTTTAAATGTAGAGTATGTATGGGGCGCCTCGGGTGGCTCAGTCAGTTAAGTGTCCGACCTCGGCTGGGGTCATGATCTGGGAATTTTTGAGTTTGAGCCCAACATCAGGCTCTCTGCTCTCAGTGCAGAGCCTGCTTTGGATCCTCTGTCGCTGTCTCTCTCTGCTCATCCCTTGCTTGAGCATGTGTGTGCACGCGTGCTCTCTCTGTCTCAAAAATAAATAAACATTTAAAAAAACTTACAGTATATACAAACAATGTATTGCTAATTTTTGCTTTAAAATTGTGATGTGGACATATAAAGAATATATATGCACAGGCACCCATTTTCATATATGAAGATGTTCAGTCTGTAGGGTTAATAAAAAAGAACAGGCACAAAATTTTATTTATATTATACTATTGTTTGAAAATATATTATATCCATATAATACCTACATATATGAATATACATATACAGAGTATTATATCTCTCAATATTCATATGTGTACAGTAAAGGTTAGAAAATATTATACCTTTGCCTATTACTGTTGTGCTGATCTGTCAAAAATTTTCCGGGACTTAACTGGAAAAACTGGATGCTTTATTTGGGTAGTTATAATAGGGAGAACATTTTTTTTTTAAAAACTTGTTTTAAGTTTATTTTTGAGAGAGAGAAAGAAACAGAGCACAAGTGGGGGAGGGACAGAGAGAGGGAGACACAGAATCCAGGAAGTAGGCTCCAGGCTCTGAGCTGTCAGCATAGAGCCTGATGTGGGGCTCAAACCCACAAAACATGAGATCATGACCTGAGCCCAAATCAGACACTTACCCAACTGAGCCACCCAGGCGCCCCCAATAGGGAGAACATTTAAACATGAGAAATTAAAAGGACTTTATAGGAGACAGAAATAAAAGTGCAGATTATCATCAGCAAGTTGGGTTGACCGTATTCAGACAGATATTGCAAAGTTCTTTTTCTTTGTGATTTAACTCATCTCATTAGCCATGTTCTGTTTTCAGAATTGTTGAATCAAAAGAGGAATTTAGAGGTAGTGGATTAGTCCTTAATACCAGAAGGCAAGTCCTCAATATCAGTGTAAGTTTATTTTGAGACAGAGAGAGAGAGACAGAGAGACAGAGAGACAGAGAGAGAGAGAATGAGTGGGGAAAGGGCAGAAAGAGAGGGACACACAGAATCTGAAGCAGGTTCCAGGCTCTGAGCTGTCAGCACAGAGCCCGACATGGGGCTCGAACCCACAAATCATGAGATCATGACCTGAGCTGAAGTCAGAGAGGCTTTACTGAGCCACCCAGGTGCCCCAATATCAGTGTAAGTTTAGAGCAGGAAATTTGACAATTCTCCATATGTATATCACAGGTAATTTTTATTATCTGCTTTGAAAGTATGCATTTTATAATAAAATATTTTAATAAAATCTTGCATGATTTATTTTCTCTGGAAAAATTATATGTTTTGATACCAAAATTGGTTATATTGAACAATGAAAAGGGATGGCTAATCCAATAGAATGTGTGCAGGCTTACCATTCTCTGGATATTACTGTAAAACAAATTGTAAACTTAAATAAAAAGAGCAACTTGGCAAATAATAGAGCAACTTTTATTTTTATTATACAGAGAGAAAGACAGAGACAGAGTTGGTGGGGAGCATTTTATGTGGCTTAAACCAAAATTTCATTAGACTTCTCCAATCTTTCATTGCAATTTCTATCATCTCTTGATTCAGATGTAAAGTGGTACATATTAAGTGTGATTCTTTTATTATTGCATTACAAATATAAAACATACTATTTTATTCCTCTTGTCATTGGTCATATTAGTTTATTAAATCCAAATTTTTGGAGAGTAGAAAAATACACAATAAGTTATGGGGAACTGAAAAAAGAGACCATAAAGAGCTACACTATGCAAAGAGAAAATAAGTAAAATAATCATGAGTATTGGTTTATACAAAACATGTATCTTCAGTCTTTATCAATTACTTAAATTTCATATGAAACTATGTCTTAACTTAGTCAAAATGGAAGTAGTTTTGGTTTTCTCAGAACTCAGAACATGTATGCAAACATCTAGTTTTGAAATTAATTAATATTTGCATCATTATTTCTGTGACTATATATATGCACACCATATATTAAAATTATAATAGTATAAATGTATTGAGGACTGAGTGAAGACAGTTCAGTCATAATCTTTGTGACTTCCAGTTTCCTACTTTGGGAAATTTGGGGGACTTCTCGTCTTAGCACAGAGGAGCAGAGAGCTGAAAAGAGCTTTGGTTTAAAATTACAAGAGAAAATAGTGCGCCAACTTCAGATAAAAGACTTTCACAAACCCATTGTGGCTCTGAGGTCACAAGGCAGACAGGCATGAAAGACACCTTGAATTCTATATACATCTGTTGAAAGATTGACCTGGAAAGGTTTCAGGAACGGCTAACAGTGGAGTGTGGGTTACTTTGAGAGTGTGAAAGCTGGGAGAAATGCTGACATAGATGGTCTCTTGCTCGTGTGTAGGGCTTTCTCCCAGGAAACCCATTAGGCTCTCGTGAAGATTTTTGGAAAGAATCTAGAGAAAGTGTCTTCCGTGTTGGAGACGAAGAGCAGCCATTGTCAAAATATAATCAAACTCCCCCCCCCCCTTCCCCTTTACCCCATCTATTCTACAGAAAAAGAGACTACACCTTCAGGGATAGGCACTGGAAGAATCCCACTGCATGTAGGGGAGGGGAACTGAGGCCATTGACCAAAACTATACCCATAACTGTCATTTCTCCTAAGTAAAACATAAATAAACACACACTAAAAAAAGGAAAAAAAATAGAAAAAGCTTAATCTGCAAGGAGAAAGTCCTCAAAACTTAGTCCAAGGATACTGGTGAATCCCCATTGCACTGAGAGGAGTGGAGCAAAGGGAAAAATATAGAAACTTCAGCTCCAGCCCTGGAAGAGGGACAGGTACACTTGTGAAGGCCACATCCCAGAGACACAGGCCACGGTATGTGTCCAAGATGGACGTTGATCGGAACATCAGGGAATGCGTATTCTTCCCTCACCAGCATGCTGACACACCTCCTTCAGAAGGACAGGGATACAATTGGAGAGAATCAGGGGAAGACTGAGGAGAAGCACAAAAGGAACACTAGAATCAAGCAAGGGCACAAACATGAAGTATCACTAGAGGAATTTGAAGTCTCCGGTACCCTTAGCAGCAAATTCCATCTCTGCTAACCATAGCAACAGAAAATGTCAAACTCACCCAAACTCTTGACCAGATTAACACAAACTTCATACTAAAGGTTTAGCAGAAGGAAGTTGTACTTATCTCCATACGTAGAATACACTTACTTCAGTACCCATTATCATAAACAGTAGCTACAGACTTCCACAAAAAAAAAAAAAAAAAAAAAAAAAAAAAAATTCAAGCATAGCATAGCAAAAAAGTATAGCAAAAGGCAGAACACAGCATAATTAAAAGAGACAATGGGGCACCTGGGTGGCTCAGTCATGATCTCAACTTCGGCTCAGGTCATGATCTGACGGTTTGTGAGTTCCAGCCCCATGTCGGGCTCTCTGCTATCAGTGCAGAGCCCAGTTCAGATCCTTGGTCTCCCTCTCTCTCTCTGCCCCTCCCCTGCTCTCTCTCTCTCTCTCTCTCTCTCTCTCTTTCTCTCTCTCTCGGTCAAATAATAAATAAACTTAAGAAAAAAAAAAAGAAACAGATAATTTTCAGAAACACACTCAGAGACTGACTTGACATTTTCAGATGGGGAATTTAGAATATCTATGATTAATATGTTAAAGCTTTTAATGGGAAAAATGAATAGCATACTATATTAGGTAGGTAAATTCAGCAGAAAATTGGAAATTAGTAGAAAAACATAAATATTAGAAATCAAAACACTGTAACAAAAATTTAGTATGTCTGTGACAATCTTATTAGTAGATACTTCCAAGGAAAGAAATAATTAACTGCCAAATAATCCACAGAAATTACAAAGAGAAAAAAAGTGGGGAAAAAAAAAACCAGAAAGACTTAGTATCCAAGACCTGGGGGACAATATTAAACACTTTTGCATGGACATAATTGGAATCCCAGAACAAAAATAAAGAGAAACTAGGGCAGAAGAAATATTTGAAGAAATAGTGTCACGAATTTTCCACTGAGTCCCTAGGAACAGCTACACCTCAATAACAAAAAGCACAATTAGTGTCCAGGTTTTGGTTTCTAAATACCATTGGCCGATAAAAGGAATCATGGCTCTTTGGAGAAATGGCCAATTTTAGGGCCCAGGCATGGAAAATATGACTTGAACCCAGAGCATCTTATAGTACAAGAGAGTAAAGATTTCAACAAACAATAGGGTGGAATCATATCAAAGGGAAACAAGAGCCAAACCTAAAGGATTTTTCAATAATCAAAGCTAGAACAATCTGATAACAAAAGAAATACTATGGTATTATAATAAAATAAATATTCATGAGTCTATATTGGTAGAAATGATTGAATAAGTAAATAAATGAGGAGGAAGGAACAAATTTTCCTTAATGCAGAATCTCAAATAATGTATGCAGATAACCCCCTCTGGGAAGTGTTGCTTCATCAATTCCCCAATATCCTTCAAGTATATGCTAAATTTAATGGCTCACTTCTAAACAATAAAATGTAGAAAGGGAAAAATAGTAACTAGAGTGGAGAAACTTGACAAACACTGCTTTAACCAAGTATCAAGATCAACATCAGAAGTGTCATGTTGACATTATATACCCCATACATGATGTAGTGAAAAGGATACATTTCCTCTCTGTTAATTTTACCCAAACCCTTGGTCTAATCCTTAAACAGGTTTAGAAAAACTCAAATTGAGTGACCTTCTGCAAAATACCTGACAGTACTTCTCAGAAAAAAGTCATGAAAAACAATAAATGACTGAGAAATTTTCATGGACCACAGGAGGCTAGGCAACAACATGAAATATAGAATCTTGTACTGGGTCCTAGAATTTAAAAAAAGGCATTAATGGAAAAGTTGGTGAAATCCAAATAAAGACTGTTTACATTAAGTTTATTTAATGTGCCAATGGTAAGTTCTTGGTTTGACTAATGTACTGAGATATGTAAGGTATGAACATTTAAGGGTCAGAACTGGGTAAGAACTATCAGTAATACCTTTCACACCTTTCTGTAAATCTAAAATTATTTCAAAATTTTAAAAGATAATTAAAACTTAAATGAAACTAAAATATACACATATATTAAGTGACTCAGGAAAAAGTAGTTGTTAAATTAATGAGATAAAACTTGAAGTTTTCTTCTTGTAAGTAATAATAATAAGACCAAAGATAAAATATGGTAAAATTTTTTATTACCACAGTAATAAGAATCAGCACAGTATAGAGCAAGAGATCTGTACGATATTCTTCCTACAACAGGTAGACACAAAAGGGTTTCTCAGATTATATCCAGGACTGTCCAAGACTATATGTAACCATTTGGCCTCACATTTATAATGATCTATTAATCCATAAATGGTTCCATATTTGCCTGCCTAGTTTGAATAGGTCTGCCACATTTTTGGTTCTCAAACCTACATGTTTGAAAATCAGGTATGAGACAATAAACATCACTTTCTCAGTATTTAAGAAAGTGAGAGTGATAAATCTCTGTGTTTATCATCTACCACAAGATATATATGTATGTATGTATATAGTGTATACATATATAGTGTATATATATATATGTGTGTGTGTGTATAATTTATTCATTTATTTTGAAAGAGAGCGTGAGCAGGGGAGGGGCAGAGAGAGAGAGAATCCCAAGCTGTTCCCATGCTGTCAGCACAGAGCTCCACACAGGGCTCAAACTATGAACCGTGAGATCATGACCTATATATTGTTAAGTGTTTGTTCTCCTTATGGATATACAAGTTTCCCACCATCAAAATTGAAACACTCAGGAAGTAGGCCCACCTGTTGCTCAGTGGGTTAAGTGTCCGGCTCTTGATTTCAGCTCAGGTCACCATCTCACGGTTCCTGAGATTGAACCTGACATGGGGCTCTGTGCTGTCAGGAGAGGTTGGGTTTCTCTCTCTTCCTCTCTCTCTTCGCCTCCCCTATGCTATCTCTCTCTCTCTCTATCTCAAAACAAACAAATAAATAAATAAACATTTAAAACATTCAGGAAAGGAAGTAGAAATTCTCTTAAAATCTTTGCATCTTTTAAGTAACTGAAATAGAATATATTTGGTCCAAAACTGAAATGAATGAATGAAACTAAAGTTTTACATACTTTTATATTTTGCATCTCTTGTTAGTTGGTTTTGTCATCCCCAGTAAACAAGACTGAATTCAAATAATTTTATGGAAGACATCCAGTTGTGATATAAACCTCAGAGGAAGTAGAATTACTGTCTTGAGAATAAACGTTTCTTACAAATTGAAATGTGTGAAATCTGATTTATTTTTTAAAAGCATAAGCAAGATGTTTGGTGTTTTAAAGATTGAAAGTTGTATTTCATGCTCTCCCCAAACATCATACCATTGGAGAAATTACTGATCTTCTTGAAGTTACTTCCCTAATTGAAAAGTTACCTCTTGAATATAATCTAGAAATTTTAAATGTATGGCTATTTAAATATAAAGTGGTTTCATATAATCATTAACATCTATTGGGGAGGAAAGTTTGTAACTCAATTAAGATATGAACAAAAAGCTTTATATGCTTATAAAACATGATGTCTTTATATCTTACTATTATGGATAAGAGAAACACATTTCACCCTAGCATATAAAAGGCAGGAATTTGATTTCAGAAAGACTGACAAGATCTAATTTACTGACAGCTTTTTTCAGAAACTAGTTGGGATTCAAAGCTAAGGCCTTCAGATCCCTGAGATTATTCAGTAGAAGCAAAAAAAGTGTCAAGATTTTATGAGAGAGAGAGACTTAAAAAAACAAAAACAAAACAAAACAAAAAAAAACGGGGAGGGATGCCTGGGTGGCTGAGTCAGTTAAGCATCTGACTTCAGGTCAGGTAATGATCTCGTGGTTCATCAGTTCCAGTCATGAATCGGGCTCTGCGCTGACTGCTCAGAGCCTGGATCCTCCTTCAGATTCTGTGTCTCCCTCTCTCTCTGCCTCTTCCCTGATCAAGCTCTTGTCTCTCTCTCTCTCTCTCTCTCTCTCTCTCTCTCTCTCTCTCTCTCAAAAATAAAATAAAAACATAAAAAAAATTTTAAAAACATTTGGAAATTAAACAACACAATTCTAAATGACTCATGAGTCAAAGACCATGTCTCAAAGACAATACAAATTACATAAAATTGAATGGAAATATAAATGCAAAATAGCAAAGTCTGTGGGGATGCAGGTAAAACAGTGCTGAGAGGGAACTTTGTAGCACATAATGCTTAAGTTAGAAGAAAGCAAAGGTCTCGAGTCAATAATCTAACTTTCTTCCTTAATAAAGTAGAAAAAGGAGAACAAAATAAACACAGGCAAGTAAAAAAAAGAATAATAAACATGCTAATCAACTAAATTGCAAACAACAAGCATAGAGAAAATCAATAAAATAAAAAGCTTGTCCTTTGAAAAAAATTAACAAAATGATAAAACTGAAAAAGGCAAAAAGATGAGGCACAAGTCAGTACTAAAAATGAAACAGAGATATGAAAATTGACTCTTTATCCAGTAAAAAAAACAATGGGATGCTATAAGCAAATTTAAGCTCATAAACTGGACAATTTAGAGAAATGGATCAAATCTCCAAACTATTAACTACTAGAGCATTAAACATTTGATCTGGAATTTAAAATCTGTTGAAAGTGAAATTTGAAGGCACAATAGTTTTACTGAAGAATTCTACCAAACATTAAAAAAAAATAACATGAATTTTACCCAACCTCTTCAAGGAAGTAAAATAGGAGTGAATAATCCAAACTCATTTTATGGGATCATTATTAGCAAGATACAAAAATCAGTAGACAGTACAAAAAGGAAAACTACAGAGCAGTATCTCCATGATCTTTCCTGGAAAAAAATAAAACTGCAAGAAATATTAGCAGCTGAATCTAACAATGCATGGAAAAGAATGATATACCATGACCGAGTGATATTTATATTTGGTATTCAAGTTTAATCCAATATTTGAAAATCAATGAAACCATATCAACAAGCTAAAGAAGACAAACAATGTAATTACAGAAAATGATGCACAAAAAACGGTAGATAAAATTTAATGGCTATCGCTAATAATAGTTAAAGATTTTTAGAAACTGAGGTATTAAGAGAATTTTTCTCAACTCGATAAAGAACATCTTTATGGTATGGTTGACATCTTTTAAAAAATTATTGTATTGTATTGTATTGTATTGTATTTTATTTATTTTATTTTCGAGAAAGAGAGAGAGGGCGAACATGGGAGAGGGGCAGAGGGAGAAAGAGAGAAAATCTCAAGTAGGCTGTACGCCCAGAGCTGAGCCTGATGCAGGGCTCAATGCAGGGCTAGATCCCACAACCCTGGGATCGTGAACTGAGGCAAAATCAAGAGTTGGATGCTCAACCGACTGAGCCACCCAGGTGCCACTACAACTAACATCTTTAATAATGAAAGGCTAAGCACTCTCTTTCTAACTTTAGAACAAGAAAAAGGATGTCTGCTCTCCTCATTTTTATTCAACATGACATTGGAAGTTCTAGCCACTGCAATAAGGCAAGGAATGTAATAAATAAAACAGACTGAAAGAGAGAAATACAACTATTTCTATTTGCATATGACATGGCTGTCTTCATAGAAAATCCTAAGGAACCTTTAAAGATTATGTACAGTGAGTTTAACACTTCAAGGGTTAAAAGGTTAAATAAAGATTGCATTTGTACATACTAAAAAGGACCATGAGGAAATAGAGACTACAAATACAACGTTTATAATAGCTTCAAGGAAACCAAGTATTTAGGACATATTTAACAAAACATGTACAAGATCTGTATGTTGAAAATTACAAAACGCTGATGAAAAAAATCAAAAGAAGACCTAATTAAAATGGAGAAAAAAACAGCATCAAATATGTTCATAAAATGTAACACGTACAGTAAAGAACTTGATTGTCCCCAAATTGATCTACAGGTTTAATGCAATTCCTACATAAATTCCAGCAAGGATTTTGTTGGCGTGACTATGTTGGCATAGTCATGAATCAAAGATTTATATGGAAAGGTGCTGTGCTTAAAATCTCTATAACAACCATGACAAAGAACAAATTAGGAGAAATCAGTACTTGATATTAAGATTTATTTTATAGCTAGAGTAATCAATATAGTGTAATATTGGCAGACATATAGCTACAGAAATCAGTAAAGCAGAAGAGCAAACATGGTAACAGATCCACACACACATGGTGAACTGACTTTTGACGAAGATAAAGAAGCAATTCAATGGAGGGAGTGTATCTTTTTCAACAAATAATGGCAGATGCAATTGGCCATCCATTAAGGAAAAAAATAAACTCAACATAAACCTTACACCTAATGCAAAAATTTACTCAAATGGATAATAGATTTAGATATAAAATTTTAAATTGTAGTAAGTTTATCGAAAACTAAAAGGAAAGCAAATATTTAGAATCTGGGGTTAAGCAGAGTTCTTTGACTTGACACCAAAAGTATAATACATTTAAAAACTGATAAATTAGGGGTGCCTGGGTGGTTCAGTCAGTTAAGTTTCCAACATCAGCTCAGGTCATGATCCCATGGTTTGTGAGTTTGAGCCCTGCGTTGGGCCCTGTTCTGACAACTCGGAGCCTGGATTTCACTTTGGATTCTGTGTCTCCCTCTCTCTCACCCCTCCCTTGCTCACCCTCTGTCTGTCTCTCTCTCTCATAAATAACCAAAAGTTTAAAAAAATGATAAATTAGTATCAAAATTAAAAATTTTTGGTCTATGTGCAGGGAACAAAAATACCTTGCGTTAAACCTATAGACTGGGAAATATTTTCAAATCATATACCCAGCAAAGGACTAATATCTAGAATATATAAAGAACTTTCAAAATTCAGCAGTTAAAAATAAACAATCCAATTAAATGGGAAAATAAGCAAAATATATGAGGAAATCTATTACTGAAGAGGTTATACAGATGGAACATAAACTATAAAAATATATGCAACATCATTAGCCATCAGGTAAACTAAATGAAACTACAAACTAAAACTACAATGTGATATCACTTTGTATATAGGTATATCAGAACTGCTAAAATGAAAAAGTAGTATCAGTATCAAATGCTGTCAAGGATGTAGAGAAACCATCACTCATGCATTGCCAGTAAGAAAATAAAATGTTACAATTACTCTGGAAAATTTTGGTAGTTTCCTGTAAAATTACATATAAATATATCATAAGGCCCAGTAATTATATTCCTGGGTATTTATCCCAGAAAGATGAAAACTTACTTTCACACAAGAGCATCTCTGTATTTGCTCATAGCAGCTTTACTTGTAGTAGCCAAAAACTGGAACCAGGGCAGACGTCCTCTGGTTAAACGAACTGTGGTACATGTATATCATATACTATTACTCAGAAATAAAAATAATGCGATATTGATACAGCAACTCAATGAATCTCTAGGAATGTACAGCTCTTGCTCAACTATGGAATTGGGCAAATCTCAAAAGATTACATCCTGTATGATTTTAATTAATTAATTAATCTATTTTTATTTATGAAAGAATTTTTTTTTGATGGGGGGAGAGAGAGAGAGTGAATGGAGGAGAAGGGCAGCATGAACAAGAAAGAGAATCTTAAGCAGGTTCCATTGTCAGCACAGAACCCCAGGTCAGGCTGGAATCACGACCTGAGTCAAAATCAAGAGTTAGACGGCTCAACTGATTGAGTCACCCAGACGCCCGCTCTATGACTCAATTTAAATAATATTTTTTTAAATGACAAAATTTGAGAAATGGAAAGACTACAGGTTGCCAGACATCCAGGACCGGTTTAGGGTGTGAGGAAACTGGGTGTGGTTATAAAAGAGCAACACAAGGACAACAGTGGTGTTGCTGCTGGTCAAGAACCTGGTTATGGTAGCGGATACACTAACCCAAACAGGTGATTCAATTGTATGGAAATTCACACACACACACACACACACACACACACACATGAGCACAAGTATAAGTGGAGAAGTCACTGAACTCTATCGCTGGCATTACCCTGATTGTTATATTTTCCGCGATTGCAAAATATTACCACTGGGGGAAATTGTGCAAAGTATATAGGGTTCTTTCTGTATTTTTTCTTACAACTGTATCTGAATCTTCAAGTGCCTCAATGAAAAATAGTTGGGAAGTTTTTACTTCTCTATATTTTGAAAGATTTTGATAACATTGGTATTATTTATTGCTGAAATTTTAATTTTTTTAACATTTATTTATTTTTGAGAGACAGAGAGAGAGACAGTGTGTGAGTGGGGGAGGGGCAGAAAGAGAGAGAAGGAGACACAGAATCTGAAGCAGGCTCCAGGCTCCCAGATGTCAGCAAAGAGCCCAACTCGGGGCTTGAACTCACAGACTACGAGATCATGACCTGAGCCAAAGTCAGACGCTTAACCAACTGAGCCACCCCGGCTCTTCTTTACTCCTAAAATTTTAGACTGAATACACCAGAGAAGCAAACTATGCTGGTGATTTTCTTCACTTGAAAGTTTAGGTCAAGTTATCTAATAATTATGGTCTTAAATCAATTTTGGTAGTTTTTGCCTTTCAAGAAATTCCTCCCTTCCATCAAGATTCTCAATGTGTTGCCATGAGTTGCTCATAACATCCCTTTATTGTCTTATTAACTGTAAATTCGGCAGTGAAGGCACTTCATGGTGTGTGTCCTGTTTTTATTCTTACTTTTTAACACACTCTAGATAATTGGGTTCTTTTTTTTTTTCAATTTTATTGATTCCTTTTTTTCAAAAAATGTGCTTGTGATTTTATTTTTCTCTATTGTACTTTTTCTATTTCATTGATATCTGTTCTAATTTTTATTATTTTTTTCCTTCTTCAAAGAAGGAAATTCAAAATTCAAAATTTTGAATATTGTTTGTAGTGCTTTTCTAACTTTTTGATATAGAAGATTTACATAGTTTAGACTTTTATTCTTTGAAATTTTATTATTATTTTTTAACTTTTTAGAGGGAGAGAGAGAGCATGAGTGGGGGAGAGGGTCAGAGAGAGAGAGAGAGAGAGAGAGACAGAGAGAGAGAGAGAATCCCAAGCAGGCCCCATGCTCAGCACGGAGCCCAACATGAGGCTCGATTCCATGACCTGAGCTGAAATCAAGAGTCAGATGCTCAACCGACTGAGCCACCAAGGTGCCCCAAGACTTTTATTCTTTCTACCAGAAGCACTATGACTATAAATGTCCTTCCAAACACTGTTCATTGAAATACAAACATTTGTATCACTTTTGTATTGATTTTAATTCAGTTTAGGGTATTTCCAACTTTCCTTGTGATTTCTCCTTTTACCTACTGGGAATTTAGAAGTGTGTCACTTAATTTACACATATTTTAGGATTTTCCACATTTCTATTTCATTATTGTCAGAGAGAAAATTCTTGATCTTAATTATCTGAAATATATTAAGACTTTATGTCCCAGCATATGTAATATCTTAAAACTGTTTTGTATTCACCTTAGAAGAATATACATTCTGACTTCATAGGTAGATTGTTCTGTATGTCAGTTATGTCAAGTTGGTTGATAATTATGTTCTAGTCTTTTATATTCTTATCGATTTTATGTCTGTGTTTTCTAGCAGATACTGAAAGAGAAGTGATAAATCCACCAACTATAATTGTGAATATCTCTATTTTCCCTTTCTGCTTTGTCCTTTCTGGCTTCCTATACTTTAAACTCTATTGCTTGTGTTATGGAATAATATATTCCTTTATCATTGCAAAATTTCCATTTTGACTCCTTGCAATATTCTTGTGCATTCTTTTCCTTTGTCTGATATGAATTTTCCCACTATAGCCTTCTTATGATTACTGTTTCTGTGATATATCTTTTTTTTATCCTTTTGCTTTTAACCTACCTATGTCCCTTAACATTAAATTTATTCTTCCATATGCAACTCATAGCTGGGTCTTGCGCTTTTATCCATTCTGCCGATTTCTTTGCTAAAACTGTTAGAATACTTATATATACTGCAGTTAACAATGTATTGGGTTTAAGCCATCTTTGTATTTATTGCACCTGTTTTTTCGTTACAGGTTGCTTATTTTTCTGTATTTTGATGGGTCAATTGACTAGTAGTATACTCATTTGTTTCTTTGTTGATATCAGTTATTTTTCTTTATACTTTTTTTTGTTTTATTTTTGCAATGATTGTTCTGGGACTTACAATATGTTCCTTTAACTTCCCATGGGCTATACTGAAATAATATTTAATACCCCTTTACTTACATTGTATGAACCTTAGACTAGAATATTTCAATTCCCTTCCCAGTACTTTCTGCCACAGTACATACACAATTTATTGAAGTTATAAACCATACAAGGTATTAGATTTTTAAATCAATTTTTAAGTAATTAACAAAACAAATCTAGATGTATTATTTACCCACATATTTACTATTTCTAACATTCTTGTGTGTGTGTGTGTGTGTGTGTGTGTGTGTTTTCTCATTTCACTCTATTCCTTGGACTCTAATTTCATGCATGTGAGACCACTTACTATTTCCCCATGGGCCCCTGATTTTGAATTCATTAATTCTTTTCAGTTTTTTTTCTTATTGTATTTCAGTTTGAATAATTTATACCATGACTGCTTCAATTTCACTGATATTTTCTTTTGCAAATTTAATGTTTTTAATCTTATTTTCTTATATATATATATATATATACATATATATGTATATATATATATATTCATTTTATGTTTGTATCTTCTGTTTCTCTTTTAATTATACGAATGTTTTTTATATGCTTGAACATAGTTATAATAACTATTTTAACCTCTTTATCAGTTAGTTGTATAGTCTTTGTAATTTTGGGATGTATTGACTGATTTTTTTTTTTCTGGTTACGTGTAACTTTATAGTTCTTGGCCAATCTAGTCATTTTTTACTGGATGGTGTGTTCTTGATGTTAAGTTGTTGAGTGTGTGGATACTGTTATATAACATGTAACCTGAAGATCTTTGTTCTAGCACACAGGTACACTTCATGTCCGTCAGTTGAGCTGGTCCCTTCAAGGTGTTCTTACACTTTGCTTGTGTGGGGTGAGAGCATCCTTCACTCCAGGGATTATTTATCCTTGCTGTTGAAGAGGGATCCTCTTGAGTTCTCCACTGAACCCATTGGAAGACCACACCCTGCCCTCCCTGTGCCTGGGTAGGCTGTGAACATCTTCTTGCCCTTTATGAGAACGGGGACTGGGTTACACTCCCCAGTCAGTCTTCCCAGCCATGTGGAGGTCACACTATAAACACACCTTCTCTTACTAATCAAAAACCTTAGGGGACCTAACACTGATTTCTGGAAACCTTTCTCTGAATAATTCCCTCATTTGCTTCACTATTGTCTTCAAATTGCTTCTTGTCATTCCCCAAACTTTGGCATATGTCCCTTCATCAACATGAGACTACCTGGCACTCTTGGTGCAGAAATTGCCTCCAGGCGGAAAGCTAAGGCAATCTAAAGTACCATCTCATCTGTTTTCTGTATTTCATTGATCAGAGTCCTACACATCTGTTGACAATGTCTAAAAACAGTACTATATATTTAATCAAGTTTTTCAGTTCTTTACGATAGGCGGATAAGTTCATTCTTAATACTCCTTTACGGTGGAGGACACTGGCAAGGATGGTAACTGTGAATTCTAGATTTTTAAAAGGTAACAGTGAATTCAGATTTTGGATTTCTCAGCATGTCATTTGTGTTTGCATTTGTCAAGGAATGTGTACATTTCACTTAAAATATAAACTTTCTAGGGGCGCCTGGGTGGCTCAGTCAGTCAAGCGTCCGACTTCAGCTCAGGTCATGATCTCACAGTTTGTGGGTTTGAGCCCCACATAGGGCTCTGTGCTGACAGCTCAGAGCCTGGAGCCTGTTTCAGATTCTCTGTCTCCCTCTCTCTCTGCCCCTCCCCTGTTCACGCTCTGTCTCTGTCTCAAGAATAAATAAACATTAAAAATTTTTTTTTAAATAATAAAATATAAGCTTTCTTGGCATAAGTTGTTCATAATACCTCTGCATTATGAATCTTCAGTGTTTCTAGGAAGAGTGGTGGTGTGCCCTTTTACATTCTTCTTGGTGATCTGAGCTTCCGAACATTGTTGCTTTCCCTTCACAGTCTAGCTAAGTATTTGCCAGTTTTATTAAAATTTTAATAGAACCAATATTTGACTATCTTTTTTTCTTCTTTATCTTTCATCCATTTCATTGATTTCTGTACTTATCTGTATTATTTCCTTTCTTCTACAAATTTTCTGAATACCTTAGTCTTTTTAATTTAACCTTCTAAATATGCAATCTTTACATCACACATTTCCTAAACGTTGTTTTGTTCCACTACACTCAAAAGTAAAAATGTCCCTTAAAAATATCTGGACGTGTCCCCAACTAATTTTGGTATTTATTGTTCCCCTTATTATTTAGTCCAAAATATTTTCTAATTTCCCTTGGGCTTTTATTTTTCTAATTCATGACTTATTTGTATGTACTTAAATTCCAACTATTAACATATTTTTCTGGATATTTCATTCTTATCGATCTCTTTGCAGCCAGCAAAAGAACCTATGTATCATTGTGATATTGTAAAAGTTCATTTTGAAATTTTGTAGGCCAGGCATTTTTTTATTTTAGGAAAGTGTTATGCAAAGTTGTAAACATTACGTGTTTTGTAGTTGTTGAGGGGGGCATTCTATAAATGTAATTTTGGTGAACTTGGGATTTTATAAATCCTTTATACCCTTACTGATTTCTTTTTTCTTTTTTTAATGTTTATTTTTGGGAGAGAGAGAGAGTGTGAGCGGAGAAGGTGCAGAGAGAGAGGGAGACACAGAATCTGAAGCAGGCTCCAGGCTCCAAGCTGTCAGCTCGGTCAGCACAGAGCCTGATGAGGGGCTTGAACCCACGAACTGTGAGATCATGACCTGAGCTGAAGTCGGACACTGAACCAATGGAGCCACCCAGGCTCCCTGCTCTTACTGATTTTTTAATATCATGGCTCTTAATAAAGAGCCAAAAACCAAGACAGTTTTGTTAGTACATTCAGCTTTGAGTATAGATTGTATATCTCTTTGTTTAGGTCTGCTTATTTTGATCTCCTGTATTTTGAAGCTGTGTTACTGAGAAATGAACTTTTAGTATTATTGTGGCTGACTGATGAATTAATTTTTTATTAAAGGATCTATTTTTATTTCTGCTAAAGTTATTTTGTTGTACTTCGACATTTATCTAGACACTTCAGCTTTATTATTCTTATTTCTGCATTGTGTACCTTCTCACACTCTTTTACTTTCAACATTTATAAAAACATAGGCTGGGTCTCCCAAAAGCAAAGTGGCAAATAGTTGGATAATGCTTTCTTGTCCAGTCCAACAATGTCTGCCTCCTACATGCGGACTTATTCCATTGTTATTTGACTAATTATATACATACTTGAAATAAATCTATCTTCTTTCTATTTCATTTTTTTCTGTCTCTTATGTTTTTTGCTGTTCTTTCCTTTATTTTGACCTACTTTTGTATTACGTTTATTTCAGTATTACGTTTTATTGCCACTCTTGTTATTTTGACAATACTTCATGTCATTTTTTGTTGTCTTTATAAAAGTTAAGAAAAAAGTGTGTTAAAAATTTTTTTAATATTTACTTATTTTTTAGAGAG
Source organism: Acinonyx jubatus (assembly GCF_027475565.1). Classification (NCBI taxonomy): domain Eukaryota; kingdom Metazoa; phylum Chordata; class Mammalia; order Carnivora; family Felidae; genus Acinonyx; species Acinonyx jubatus. Next base: position 8,835,741 of record NC_069393.1, read on the forward strand.
AGAGAGAGAGAGAGAGAGAACAAGCAGGTGAGGGGCAGAGAGAGGGGGAGACAGAGAAACCAAAGCAGTCTCCAGGCTCTGAGCTGTCAGCACAGAGCCCAACACGGGCTCAAACTCATGACCTGCGAGATCGTGACCTGAGCTGAAGTTGGACGCTTAACTGACTGAGCCACCCAGGTGCCCCTAAAGTGCATTTTTTAAAAAAGTTTATTTATTTATTTTGAGAGAGAGAGAGGGAGAGACAGAGAGAGAGAGAGAGAGAGAGAGAGCATATGAGTTGGGGGAGGGGCAGAGACAGAGAGGGAGAGAGAGAGAATCCCAAGCAGGCTCTGTACTGTCAGCCCAGAGCCCCATGCAGGCTCCATCTCATGAAGTTGATGACCTGAGCCAAAATCAAGAGTTGCATGCTTAAGCGACTGAGCCAGCCAGGAGCCCCTAAAGTGCATTTTTAATTTGTCATCATCTACCTTCAGATAATATTTTATAATTTCACCAACTAATATAATACTATTTACTTCGCTTGCTCATTGGACTCTTGTCATCTAACTTATTTACCCATATAATTTATGTGGAAATAATAAATGTTATTATTTTTGCTTTAAAATAATAGATATTAAAGAAGTGATGTAAAAACTGTATATAATGTTACCCACTTATCCTATCTAGTGCTTTTCCAGTATAATTTTCCGTCACCTGAAAAGTGAACGTTTCCTACAGTGGGATTCTTCTAGAAACAAATTCTTTCAGGTTTTGTTCCACTGAAAATACCTTTATTTTGAGAGATTACACACATACATGGAGCTGGATGTAGAATTCTAGGTTCATAGTTGTAGTTTTTCATTGAGTTTTTCCTTCTGTGCTCTATCCATATTTTCACTGCCTGCAAGTCTCCCTTCTTCCAGTTGACAATTGAGTGCGGATTCTTACAATTGCTCCTGTGTGTTTTTATTCTATCCTGTCGTTTTAATATTTTTCCTTTATTGATATCTTTCAGAAGGTGACTCTAATTTGCATGTGTTTGTTTGTTTTGTTTTGTTGTGGGGTTTTTTTGGGTTAAGCTTATTATTCAGCCTAGGTTTTACTGAACTCCCTGGGTTGGTGGGTGACTGTTTTTTGATCAAATCTGGAAAACTTTCAGCCAGTATTCTAATATGTTTTCCCCTCATTTCTCTATCTTTTCTTTCCTGGGACTCTTTCCTAGTCTCTTTTGCTACTAGTTTTCAGATCTCTGTTATTTTTTCCCCCAATATTTTTTACTCTCTGATTTAATCTAAGTACTATTAATTTCTCTTTACATTCACTAAACTTTTTTTTTCTATTGTTCTCAATATGCTCTTAAGACCCATCTAATGATTTTTTTTTTGAGCTTTTGTTTTTCACTCCTAGGATAACATTGTTTTTACATCTTCCAATTTTGTTTCTGTAATTTCTTATTTTTAATTCATTATATTAGTCTTTACCCTGAGATCCTTTTAACATATTAACATGGTAATTTAAAGTCAACTTCTGGGGTGCCTGGGTAGCTCGGTCAGTTGAGCTCCCATGACTTTGGCTCAGGTCATGATCTCAGGGTTCGTGGGTTCAAGCCCCGCCTTGGGCTCTGTGCTGACAGATCAGAGCCTAGATCGTTCTTTGGATTCTGTGTCTCTCTCTCTCTCTGTTTCTCCCCACTCGCACTCTGTCTCTGTCTCAAAAAATAAACAATACAAAATTTTTTAATTAAAAAATTTAAAAAAATAAAATCAATTTCTGATATTTCCCAGAGCTATGTTCTCTGCAGATCTTTTTCTGTTCAGTGATTTTTCTCTTGATAAATTCATATATTTTTATTTATGTGCCTCATAATTTATTTTATTCTTTTTTAATTTATTTTTTAAGTTTATGTGTTTATTTATATTTATTTATTTATTTTGAGAGAGAGAGAGAAGAGGGAATGAGTGGGGAGAGGCAGAGAGAGAGAGGGAGAGAGACAGAATCCCAAGCAGGGTCCCTGCTGTCAGGACAGAGCCTGATGAGGGGCTTGAACTCATGAAACATGAGATCATGACCTGAGCTGAAGTCAGATGCTTAACTCACTGAGCCACCCAGGCGACCCTGATTTTTTTATTTAGTGTTGAATTGTGTGTCTGAAAATAGAACGGATCTGATATGAATATTTTAGATAGATCTATATCTATATCCTCTTCCCCCTTACCCCAGACCTATTGACCTTTTTTCTTAGGCACCTAAAGTGAATGTGGAGTTGATTTGTTTGAGCAAATCAAATCTGAGCTTGTTTGGCACCAGATTTCAGTTTTAACAATCTCTACCAGAATCTTGGCATTTGAGTATCAGAACTAAGGGAAAATTAAATTTCCTTTAGACTAGCCCTCCAGCTTCTACACCACCATGGTGTTAACATCCCCAAACTTAATGGGAGTTAAAATAGCCTGGAGTTTGGTTGCAGCTTTGATTTTAATCATTTACTCTGTATTTAAAATACTTTTAAGGGGTGCCTGGGTGGCTCAGTCAGTTAAGTGTCTGACTTCAGCTCAGACCATGATCATGTGGGTCACGAGTTTGAGCCCCAGATCTGGCTCTGTGCTGACAGCTCAGAGCCTGGAGCCTGCTTCTGATTCTGTGTCTCCCTCTCTCTCCGCCCCTCCCCTGTTTGTACTCTGTCTCTCTCTCTCTCTCTCTCTCTCTCAAAAATAAATTAAAAACATTAAAAAAAATAATAAAATACTTTTAAGATGTGTTCTGGCTTCTTGTTCCTGTAGGAAACTGGTGCTGGTCACTGCAACTTGAGACCTTGAGTCAACTTGACTTTGGAGCTTTAGACTGTTAGACATCGAAACTGCAAAATGGGGAATGTTTATTGCTCCAAAAATTCAAAATCATGAGACCAAAAGACCACGAGACCTCAGAATCATGAGCCCATGAGAGTGTGGGGCTGTGAGATCACAAGATATCTTTCTTTTCTAGTCCTGTACCCAGACTCTCCTTGTTCTGCTCAAGTCCTTTGTAATAAAATGACTGGGGATGAAGGATTGCCTTGGTAGTTGGGACTCTTCCAGATTCACCTTTGACATGCCGGCTTTCACACTTTTCAGAACTCAGTTTTGCTCCTTTCTTTTAGGTAAATAAATGTCCTCAAACTTTTTTTGACAAAGCTTATCGCCAATTTCAACAACTAGCCCAGGAATGGAAGCCAACTGCCACTTGCTCATTTGGGAAGAGCCCACTGCCCTGGAATTTAGTTTTTATAGATTTCTCTGTATCCATAAACCTTCAGTGGCTTTAAAGGAAACTATGTTATAGTTTATCTATTCTGTGATTTCCTGTTGTGGTGGGAGTGAATCTATATATTTTTGCAAGTGGAACTCAATTTGTGTTTTATGAAACATGTCCCATTACTGAGACTTAGACAAAGACAGTTGGCATATAATATTTTCCTGAATTATACCATCTAGAAGAAATTTCTTCCTGTTCTGAAATTTAAGAATTTGTTGTTTCTCATATAATGGAATAAACCCTTACATATTAACATTATATACTAGTATATTTTACAATCATTTCCACCCATTTTACCTTCCTTCCTGCGGGGATTGTTCTCTTAATCTTTGTGGCATTGTTTTTCTCCACATAATTCAGTAGTAATTTAATAAATATTCAGTGAATGACTGAGTTAAAGAAGTAATAGTAATGATGAAATTCTACTGTTTCTGCAATAAAGTAATAGTTGCTCTAATGGTTTATAAAAACACATAGCAGAGTGAAGAATGACAAGTTACCGTAGGCTGTGCTCTTGCCAGAAAGTAAAGCCTCTGCTTTTTCTCTTTCTTTATACAATTGTCTTGTCTATACATTCTACAATCTTACATCATGACGTTTAGGCCTTGCAGGGCACACTAGTCTACTAGGACTTTGTGCCTCTGAAACCATTAAGATCCAAACCAGCCCTGGTTTTCCTACCCAGACTTTTGTAGGAGTGATAACTATGTATATATTTTATATAAGTGATTATTTCAAACTTTCAGTCACTTCTAGTCAAGCTATTTATAAATGATGTACTGGGCCAAAAAAAATAAAACTGGGATTTGCCTTTGAAGGAGGAAAGATAGACAATGCCTCTGTTAGTTCAGAAACACATGTTTCAAAATATTGTAGAAGCTTAATTTTATTTGTGAACACTTTTCTAAAATTTCTCATTCTCCAGATTTCCAGTGAAAAGGGAAAACTGTTAAACTCCGTCATATATACTTCAGTCATATTTGGGGACAAAAATAGAAAGGTACATCTTCCACTGAGTAAAAATAGTATGTTGGTTATAAAATTAATTTGTATACAGATTCAGTTTTCTGCACAACTTAGATATGATGACATTAATTACAAAATGACCTTGTCTATTACTCTTGACTTCTAATATGGATTATGTGTTATAAAAGAAAACAAAGTAGAGACAAAATGTGCAAATCTTGCAGAACAAGAAAGGTTTAAAAAAACGTAGAGTCTTGAAGAATGTTAGCGTGTAATGGAAATCAAGCCTCATTAACTCTAATTAGGCTTCCTGCACACATACTGAAATTTCATTGCATCAGGCTTCCTAGGTGGCTGATTCTTCCTAGTAAATGCCTTTTCAGAGTTTCCTGATAAAAGAGACTAAATTTTGAGTAGTCTAATATACTCCATTTTATTGAAATCTCTCAACATTATGCTTTGATGCTCTAGAAAGTTTCTCTTCATAAAGTATGCAAGTTTCACAAAGGCAGAAATCAGAAAGCTACAGTATGCTTTATTATGTATTTATTCTACATTTCACCTTTTACACAGTTCAGCAAATCATATGTGATTGGTTAATTTCAGGAGCACAATAGAAAATGGCATGATTAATTTAAATTATTTCTTATAACCAAATCGCCATTACCAAATGTGTGAGGCTTTCTTCGTATGCCCTTACTGTTCATGCCATTCTGATTTATGGTGAATTAGTTATCGGTCCCCCTCATTGTGGTGTAAAGTTCCTGAGGATAAGAGGATGTCTCCTTCATTTTTTAAAAATCCCTTCTATACCTTGGCCACTATGTTACACAATAAATGCCACCAACTCAATGAAGTGAACCAACTTTTTTCTAAAGCAGGAGTGCGACTACAAATGGAGAAGCAGAACCTAACACCTCACACTGAGTGATTTGTACATCCTCTGAGCAGAGTTTATTACTGAGCCCGACCAGTGCTGATCACTCTTTTGTCTCTTTTTCACTAAGGGTGGTGAAAAAATGCAGCTCATGGGGATTGATGTTGATCTGGCACCTGTGGGCGTGAGGGCACTGGATGTTCACAGTCAGTAAAACTGATTATCTGAGTAGGTGCCTGGTGGTCAGAATTAGAATATTACCTTCTTAGTTTCTTCTATAAAATCCAGCAGGGCAACAACTGTATATCAGTATTTACATGTTGTAAATTCCTAAGTGCATTGTACTTGGTTTTCTCTAAAGGGTCACTTGGTTACTTCACTTGGTAACTTCTAAATGGACGTTACTAAGCAAATGACAAAATAAAAGTTGTTTCAATAAGAAGTTTAAGATTGTGACGAGCAAACTTACTTTCTATGTTTTTTCAGTCCCTATGGCAGAAAGTGACTTTATCACACAGCTTTGATCTTCACAACTCTGTTGAAGAGAGCAGACAGACTGATATTTTCAGTGTCTAATATTTCAATGTCTAACCCCGAATTTGGGGAGTCATTTGATTCAGGTGCCCATTCCTAGACTCGTCACCTGTGCCCAAGCGGTGTGGTTCATGTGGCTACTTCTACTGAAAAGTGGGTGAGAGGCAAGATTCCAGAACGTGATCTCTGCAGAAAAGGACAAAGGGGTCCTAAGACAATAACTAAGAAACCTGACAGGATGGATAGTTGGGTATTCACACCAGTCTTCCGTGCTCAAATAGGAAATCTTCCTCTTACTAGGAAGAAGGAGAGTCAAGCCATGAGCATATCAGGTTCATTTGTCAAGGAAAAAAAACAGAGCAATCTGGGTCTATAATATTTCAGAAGACCAATTTGACATTAAAGTAAGGAGGATCTCAAAAACTGTTCTGTGGCCTAATGTCACCTTGCACTTGATTGAAGCTGACATCCACTGTGTATATATATAATCCAATATATACATATTATATACATATATATATAATCCAATATATACATATTATATACATATATATAATCCAATCCAATTAATAAATTTAAACCTAATTAATTAAATTTCATGGAGAGAAAGACAATGGATGTGTCCTTTCCTTTCCTGTCCATGAGCACCAACACTGGTGTCCAAAACAGCTCCTCAAGGAATGAGAGAAGTGTGGATTCTAGAATCAAGGTAATCCTTTAATTAAAAATGGCCTGTTTCATTGTGAATTTGTAAAACAAAGGAACAGGTGCAGAAATGTCAGGCAAATTATTTTAGTACGTCCCCTTTATGTTTTATCTTCCTGACTCTTAACAACTAAGTTTGAAGTATTACCAAGATGAAGTGGCTTTTTTAATAGTGTTCAAAGGATTGTTTTTCAATTTCGGTTGATAATGCCACTTCCCAACACACAGCTTTTTTTTTTTTTCCTGTTAATTCTTTCTGTAATACACCTTATCATAATTTTCATCTAATGCACAAATCCAATTTTCTCTGGAGCAAAACCAGAATTATCTAAATCTACACAAACATTTTCAAGTATAACAAAATAGGACATCGGAGAAATGACATTTTCAGCAAGTTTTATTTTTTGTTGAGTTTTGAACTGAAATAAGAACCCTTTTTGGAACAAAAGCTAGGAACTGATTAATTTTTTTTTCTTAACATTGAAAGCTATTTAATAGATTCTGTAAGGAGGGACAATTGCTTTTAATTATAATAACTAGTACTTTTAAACGGAGGGCATATGAAATAAGAACGTGCTGTCTTAAAATAACGATTCTACTTATAAATAGCTCTTCTGGTCACTAGATTATTTTTTGAATTCTAAATTTTTTATGTGGACTGGATAAATAATGACCAATGTCTTATGTTGGTAGCAGTATGGTTTTATTCTATTAACGTGTTGCAGAAATTCAGAAATTTTCCATTAGTAAATATGTCAACTTGTAGTTTATACCTAGCTTGCATTTTTCTGGTGAGTTGGGGAGGGGCAGAGAGAGAAGACACAGAATTTCGAAGCAGGCTCCAGGCTCTGAGTTGTCAGCACAGAGCCCAATGCAGGGCTCAAACTCATGAACCACGAGGTCATGACCTGAGCCGAAGTCGGACACTTAAAGACTGAGTCACCCAGGTGCCCCTAGATCATTGTTTTTTAAAGGACAGCAGGTGTCAGAATAATATGGAGTGGCTGTTTCATGTACAGGCCCTGTCTCAGGTACCCCTTACTACAACATCAGAATTTATAGGTCCTAAATTCAGAAGTGATTTTTACAAATTTCCCAGATGATTTTCTGAATAGTAGATTTTGAGAAACCCTGAACTCACAGATAGAATCTGGAGTTAAAGTTGCACGAACTTGTAAGACCTATGAAAATAGGTTCAGTTCAATCAAATTTCTACCTGTTATATTTTACTAATGGCATTCATCTAACTTAACTCAGGGTTCCACTTATATAAAGACTTGATTCTTCTGCCCTCAGAGTAATACTAATGTGCCTGTAGGAAATTAGAGCACTGGGCATTTTTCCTTGAAAAGTGAGCAGATTGTATAGGTCAGTCTTCATTGGGAAACTCTTCTTAAGCTATTTTACTCTAGTAATTGTACAAGGATCCATATTTCAACATTTCTGTAAAAATCAAAGATGTGAAATACAGTTGACCCTTGAACAATGTGGGGGTTGGTAAAGTATTGCACAAAACACTTTATCTTCGAGAACAATAAAGAATATCATTCCAAACATGATTAGTTTGCTCACCATAAAGAAAGTACTATAATATTTCAAATTGTGGTTCTCATATTTTTCCATCACTGTGTAATATATTTGAGATTTAACTATTTGGATAGAGAGAGATTGACTTTAATTTTTTTTTAATGTTTTTTTATTTTTGAGAGAGAGACAGACACAGAATGTGAGTGGGGGAGGGGCAGACAGAGAGGGGGAGACACAGAATCCAAAGCAGGTTCCAGGCTCTGAGCTGTCAGCACAGAGCCCTATGCAGGGCTCAAACTCAGAAACCGTGAGATCATGACCTGAGCCAAAGTTGAACACTCAACGGACTGAACCATCCAGGCACCCCTGAGAGAGATGGACTTTAAATGGTCACTAATCCCTTAGCCCTGAAAATATTTTCTTTACTCACATCCATATCTATTGCTGTATTTTCACATTCCCTGTGAGTTTTCTCCCAGATATGACAGTGGATAATTAGTGGTTTCAGATCAAGAAGTAACAGTAAAACATTTACCAGAACTTACCCAAATGCAATTTAAGAAAACCCAATAGTATAAAAAGGACACTAGAGTAAAAAATTATCACAAGCATGTCAACCAAAATATAGTCCCAAAAAGGTAAAAGGAAACCTCAAGATATTTTAAATTTTAATTGCTTCTTTGAGTTTTCAAATGTTTTTTTCTTTTAATTCAGTATTTATGTTTAAATGATCCAATCATGCAGATTCAACATATAATTGTTTAACTATGTTGTGTGCCACTTTCTTGAGATTTAAAATCATCGTAAGAAAATATAAAGGTTCTTTATGGAATCAGTTTGTTAGAATGCAAAAACCATTCATCAAGAAGAGTGTCTCAGAAAGACAATATATTGAGGCGTATTGATTGGCTGTAATGTCCAAAGAAAGACATTCAGATGGAAGCTGATTTCTCACTGCAAAGCAAGAAACCAAGAAGAGCCTGTTTAGGAGATTAAAAACAGCAAGAGCTAATGTATAAAAGTAATAACTAGTATTTGGTACTTTTTCTTTGAATAACATGGGGGGATAATTTTACAAAGGTTCAGAAATGTAGTTTTCCAGGAACTAAAAAAAGCAAATCATCCAAAACTTCCTTAACTCTACTAATGCATACTGACTAATGATCACTGATCCATTGAGTGGCAGGCACATGGAAAATATTATTCATTTTTATATCTTCGACTTCTTTCTTCATTATTTTATGCTTACCTTTGTTTTATGATCTCTGTCATTTCTGTGGCATCCCACTGACTAATTTCTCATCTCAGTATGTTTCATATTTTATATTTTTGCATGTCTCTTAATTTATTATCGGATGCTGCATTTGCAAATGACACACAGATGAATGTCTGGATTTTATTCTCTTTGTTTAAAGGTGCAATGTTCAATTCAGTAACCGCTAACTACATTTGGCTATTGGCCGTTTAAACTAGAATTTATATTAATTCAAACTAAATAAAATTTAAAATTCCATTTCTTCGTCATTAGTGACATTTCAAACATATAGTGTCTACACACACTATGGCCACTGGATCAAAGTGTGAAAAAGAATATTTCCATCATAGCATAAACTTCTGTAAGATGATGCCGCTTTCAAGAATCTTGGGTTTGGGGTGCCTGGGTGGCTCAGCCAGTGAAGTGTCCGACTTCAGCTCAGGTCATGATCTCGTGGTCTGTGAGTTCAAGCCCCACACCAGGCTCTGTGCTGCCAGCTCAGAGCCTGCAGCCTGCTTTGGATTCTGTCTCCCTCTTTCTGCCTCTCCCCCACTCACACTCTGTCTCTCTCTGTCTCTCAGAAATGAATACATGTGAAAAAAAAAAAGGATCTTAGGTTTTGTTTTTGCAGACAGATAAGCTACTTACAGACCAACAAACTTCTTGAGACTCATTTTTTAGCTTTCTCAGGACAGATGTTCAGTATTTATTTTAGGCGAATTTTAGTTCTTCTAATGAAGTTTTGCCATTCTGGGATCTCTATGGAATGCTTGGTGTGGTCAGTGAGGGGCTTCGTTCAGTGCACTTAGAACTCCAATGTCCCCAAAGTATGTGTGTTCGCTACAACATTTTCTCCTAGACACAACTTGGGACTTATTCCTGTCAAGCTTCATAAAATATCACCCTGTGAGTTTACAGCTTGGTTTTTAGGCAACAACCTGAGTGGACCTCTGTTCTGGAATTTTTCTCTGCCCTTTCCTGTTACTCTGACACATATATTCTACCTACTTCATGCTCCCTGACCTCTTATCTCTACCTCCTCAACTTAGAACGGGTATTATATTCTCCATAGGTGTCCTTTTTGCTTTGTGGTCTACAAAGTGTCTTAAGGGATAATCCAAGGCAGTTGTGGGGTTCTTTTTGTTTATTTTCTTTCTCTTGGCAATACCTATTCTGCCCCACTTGTTACTTAATATATGAAAATGCAGGGATTCATAGAATTCCTCCAATTTTCCAGTCTGTATGGTGAGATGGCAAAGACAGGACATGACTGGTATCATACTGGTATTATAACTGGTATTACTTGCTAATACTTTGTTCAGCATTTTGTGTCTATGTTAATGAGGATACTGGTCATTTGTTTTCATTTCTTATAATGTCTTTCAGGGCCCCGATGTTGACTTAGTGTGGTAGACTGAGTAATGGCCCCCCAAAGGAATCTGCATTCCTCATCTGTGGATCCTTTGTGTATGCTACCCGATGTGGAAAAGAGACTTTGCAAATTTAAATAAGGACTAAATAAGGATGGGGATCTAACCCCAGATTAGCCTGCTCATCACAATTGATCACATGGTTCTTAGAAGTGGAGAATCTTTCTAGGCTGAGGTTAGATGGAGATATGTCTATAGAAGAAGGGTCCAAGTGCTGTAATGAGAGGACTCTGTTTTCCATTCCTGGCTTTGAAAATAAAGTGGGAGTATTCCAGAGCCAAGAAATAGAGGCAACCTTGTGTAAGATGAAAAGTGACCAGACTCTCCCTTAGGGACTGTAGGAAGGAGCAAAGCCCTGCAAACATGTTGGTGTTCATTTTGGATTTCTAATCTACATACATGTAAGATAATAAATTTGTGTTGTTTGAAACCACTGCACCATTTTGTAGCAATACAAAATGAATACATTTGGGTTATGCTGACAACATAAAACACATTTGGAAATGTCCTCTCTTCCACTATAGCTTGAAAACTGCATAAAATTGGCATTGCTTTTTCTTTAAATAATTGTAGAATATACAGTGAAAGTACCGTGTCTCAAAGTGACCCTTATTGAAAGTTTCTAATTACAAATTCAATGTTTCAGAGATAAATCTATTGAGATTGTCTGTAGTTTCATTCTTTCAGTTTGACAAATTGATAGGTTGTGTCCTTCAAATGTTGTCAAATTTGTGTATGTAAAATTGCTCATAATGTTCCCTTATTTTATTTTAGTTACTGTAGTATCTGTATTGATGTCCTGTGTCCTCTTTCATTCATAAAAAAAAATTTTAACTTTTCCCCCTCTATTAGTTTGTCTAAAGGGTTTAATTTTTTTTTTTTTTTTAATGTTTACTTATTGTTGAGAGAGAAAGACAGAATTGTCAGCAAGGAGCCTGATGTGGGGCTTGAACTCACAAACTGTGAGATCATGACCTGAGCTGTTTAACTGACTGAGCCACCCAGGTGCCTGGTTAGCTAAATGCTTTAAAACCTTATTTCCTTCTCAAAGAACCTGTTTTTTGTTTGTTTGTTTGTTTGTTTTTCTTTTCCTATGTTTCTTCAATTCAAGCATGATTTTCTTGGAATTGACTTCTTTTGTATCCTAGTTTGGATTGTAGAGTTAATTTGAGTTGATGGCTTATGAAAAAAGACAAGAAAATAATTAAATAATTACTTCTTCAAAAATTTTTTCTTCCCCTTTCTCCTCGTTTTCTGGCGTGAGAATTATATACAAGTGCTAGAATATTTAATATTATTCCTCATGTCACTGATATTCAACTAATTTTAAAAAATACTATTAACTCTTTACTTTGACCTCAATACATTTTACTGACATGTCTTTGAAGTCCCTGTTCTTTCCTTCTACACAGTCCAGTTTTCTGTTTAGTTTATCCAATGAAAATTTGATCCCCATTGTTGAGTTTTTGTTTTGAAACTTTTATTGTGTATTTTATCACTTTTTTCTGAAATGTATCTGTTAACATATTACAGCCATATTTCTTGTAAATTCTGTTATGTATTTATGATGGTTGTTTTAAAGACCTTATTTTCAGATTTTAATAACTGAGCCACATATAGGGCTAATTTTACTGACTATATATTCTCTTTATTACAAGTCGTCTTTTCCCCTATTTATGTTTGTCACATATTTTTATTTTGTTCCAGACAGTGTATGTAAAATAACAGAAACACACACACACACCCTATATAGATATATATAGATATAGATGATATAGAAATACATATATATATATTATATAGATATAGATTAGATACAGATAGGACGTTTGATTGTTTTGTTTGCTTAATTTTTTTTTTAATTTTTTTTTCAACGTTTATTTATTTTTGGGACAGAGAGAGACAGAGCATGAACGGGGGAAGGGCAGAGAGAGAGGGAGACACAGAATCGGAAACAGGCTCCAGGCTCTGAGCCATCAGCCCAGAGCCTGACGCGGGGCTCGAACTCATGGACCGTGAGATCGTGAGATCGTGACCTGGCTGAAGTCAGAAGCTTAACCGACTGCGCCACCCAGGCGCCCCTTGTTTACTTAATTTATAGAGCATATAATCTCTTTATTTTGTTGTTAACAATAAGAATGAGACAGGTGAATCATGTAAATTCTTCCTAGAGTTGAGCTGGTTTGGGGAACAACTTTATTATTTATTTTCCAGTTTTACTGAAATATAATTGACACACAACATTGCATTTATTTAAGGTGTACATTACTTTACAGTTATATATATATATATATATATATATATATATATATATGGAATAATTACCACAATAAGTTTAATTAACATCAATTACCTCATATAGTCACAATTTTTTTCTTATGATGAGAACTTTTAAAACCTACACTCTTAGAAGCTTTCAAATACACAAAACAGTATTGTTAACTATAGTCATCATGCTGTATATTACATTATTTATCTTACAGTTACAAATGTATACCTTTTGACCACCTTCATCCATTTCCCTCATCCCCTGCCTCTGGCACCACCAATATATTTTCTGTTTGTTTGAGTTCAGTTGTTTTAGATTCAGTTATTTTAGATATAAGTGAGAACACAAAAGTATTTGTTCCCTGTGTGACTTATTCCACTCAGTATAATACCTTCAAGGTCCATCAATATTGACACAAATGGCAGTATTACCTTCTTTTTTAAGGCTGCAAAATACCTAGATGCATATATGAATCGTATTTTCTTTATCCATTTATCTGTCGATGGAAACTTTGGTTGTTTCCATGTCTTGACTTTTGTAAATAATGCTGTAATGGAGATGGAGGGTGTAACTATCTTTGAGACAAGTGATTTTGTTTTCTCCAGACACACACTCACAAGTGCTAGGTCATGTGGTAACTCCATCTTTGATATTTTGAAGAAACTCCATGCTGGTTTTCATTGGCTGCACAAATTCCTATTCCCACCAGTAGTGCACAAGGTTTGCTTTCCTCCATACGCTCACCAACACTTGTTATCTCTTGTCTTTTTGATGATGGCTGTTCTAACAGATACAAAGTGACATCCAGGGGTTTTGATTTGGATTTCCCTCATGATTAGTGACCTTGAACACCTTTTCATGTGTCTGTTGGCCATTTGTATGTCTTCTTTGGAAAAATATCCTCTGCCCACTCACCTTTTAATCAGATTGTTTGTTTACTATTGATTTGTATGAGTATATATGTTGGATATTAACTCTTTATCAGCTATGTGGTTTGTAAATATTTTCTCTGATTCAGTAGTTTGCCTTTTCATTTTATTAATGGGTTTGGGTTTTTTTTTTGCTTTGTAGAAGCTTATTAATTTGATGTAGTTCCACTTGTTTATTTTTTCTTTTGTTGTCTTTCCTTTTGGTATAAACTCAAAGAATCATTGTCAAGACCAGTATCAAGGAACTTACTCCATATGTTTTCTTTTCCTCTGAACAGTTTTATGTTTTGAGATTATACATTCAAGTTTTTCATCAATTTTCAGTTGATTTTTTTAGGTTGAATTTATGTATGATTATCCAAACTGTCAACATTCTGGGTCGTCACCACGTTCTTGATCTTGTCACCATGTGAGCTCCAAGAGTGTGGCTTGTTGTTTTAGCTATTTTGGTTTCCCGTTTGGATTCAGTCAATTCTGGAATGTATGAACTCTGAGAATGTGCAAACCTGTTTCTTCTCTGTGCTCATCGTCCCCTTTATCACTTCCTCTCTCTTAGTAAAACTTAAGAAGAATTATTTGCCTGATCAGTCTATTCTTGTATAGCCCTCCTACAATTCCAAACTCTCTTTTATCCACAGAATTTTATAAGAATCAGCTGATTTCTCTTTATCCCTGTAATATATCTCTACCTACAGCCACCTTCCTCTTCTGTCTGCCCATACTTTGCCTGGGCATGCCACCCTGTCTTGATGCCCTTATATGGCAGACTTTTTGATGTCCAAGACTCATTTACTCAAGGATCCCTGTGTCTACTACTCTTAGGTAGTCTCATTTTAAGAAAATAGGTTTGTTTTTCTGGGTTTTTTTTTTTTTTTACCATGGAAGTTGTTATTTCCTGACATAGTCTTATCCTAACAGGAAGTGGGATTTTTCTCATACAGTCTGTAATATTATGATCCATTAATCACTGTGATTGCCGTGGCACTAAGACTTTGTATTTCGTGTTTTAATTTTTAAGTTGTTACAAAACGTTAGTGTCGATTCTAGAAATTTACAAATAAATGTGCTTGGCTTAAAACGTTCTTTCAGTAGCATTCCATGATTGAATGTCTCCCAGCATCATTCATTTATCAAATACTGTGTTTCTTCTATAAGCAGAGCATTACGATAGATGTTAGAGAATCAGGAATAAGCTATGTAGTGAGGCCATATTTTTCTCTAAATATCAAAGGAATATTACAAACAATGATTTTTAAAAACAATAATATTAAAAACTAGAATTTAGTTTTACCTGATGGTCAGAACTGAAGAGAAATTTCTAGTCAAGTCTCATAGAATTGAAACATTAGCCTGTGGATTTAATGCAAGAATCAGAATACATGCTGACACATGTATGAACTCAGTGCCATCTGACAAAGAGCAGACTAACTGATCTGAAGGTCTTTGAGATAATTTGTCTCTTGCACCATGACTCAGTTCTGATCACTGATGCAGCATCTATGCCAACAAGAAGAAAGTACAAATGTCTTTCACTCTGTGGAGTTTGTTTTGTGAGATACAGCCAGAATAAAATCACTTTCTCCATACTGTGCAATTGTATTGAAATTCAAGCTGGGTAAAGATCACACAAGTGATAACAAGTAGTATAGAATGTCTGTGGCTTGGGGCGCCTGGGTGGCTCAGTCAGTTGAGTGTCCGACTTCAGCTCAGGTCATGATCTCACACTCCATGAGCCCGAGCCCCATGTCAGGCTCTGTGCTGACAGCTCAGAGCCCGGAGCCCGCTTCAGATTCTGTGTCTCTCCCTCTCTCTTCCCCTCCCCTGCTCATGCTCTGTCTCTCTCTGTCTCAAAAATAAATTAAAACATTAAAAAATTTAAAAAAAGAATGTCTGTGGCTTATGGAATCCTGTATTTTTTAATGTAACAGACAAAGTACTGTTGTAAAGCTACACACAGGAAGCGTACTGGTCCAGTCTCATGGGAGACTTCAGATTTTCAGGTGCTCCATTGGTTATGAGGGTGTGATTTTATCAACTGCTATTAGGAGTACAGTGCATTTTCAAGTGGGCGAGCAGTTCTTGATGGATGTTTATGGATTAGTAGAAAATGGAGAAAACCGGCTTGTTTTAGATGACCCTCTCAGAGTATGAAGGTATCATTTGGTAATATTACAGAAACCTGATATGTAGTGTATTGCAGCATTTATGCAACAAACCGTCAGAGGGTTTAACATTTTCAAAAATTTGCCCTCCGTCCTAAATGATCTCTTGAAGGCAATGGGCTTTGTGACTTTGCGTGGACAGAGATTTACATGACATGATGAGGCATTATTGTTTGAGATTGGAGATTTGAGTCTATACAATATAGCTGAGTGGTATACGAAACATATGACATGGAGCTCCGAGAAATCTCTTCAAGCCCTCTAAAGCCCATCAAAGGGCTCAACAGAATAGATTAGAAAACCCTCATTTTGGTCATTAGACCTTAAGTCAAAATTAATACGTGTGTGTGTGTGTGTGTGTGTGTGTGTGTGTGTGTGTGTGAGTGCATCAGTAAAATAAAATACAAGAAAATACAGATGATTATGCAGATAACAAATGAGGATTTTCTTAACATGCATCAAATATAAACAAACCAAAGGATACATTATTATAAACATTAAAAATTTCAGTTTTTCAAAGGCACCATAAAAGAATGTAACAAAATAGACTAAAAAACTTATTACATAAATGATTTTTCAAATCAGTAAGACAAAAATGAACCTTTTTAGTAGCAAGTAATTTATAAAAAGAGCTACAGAAATCTTTAATATGAATATGAAAAATTACTTAATCTTGCTAGTATCCACAGAAATAGAAATTAAAACAATAGTGTAAAACTCTCTCTTCTATAAACTTGGTAAAGATTTTCTTTTCATGCTTAAAACTCCATGTGCACTATTTACCAAAAAAAAAAATTCTTCTTAATTAAAATATGATTTTGTAAAATTATTTTGGGATGAAATTAATTTCTTCCATTAACACTTTTTATATCACTTCTAAGTACAAATATAATTTGCATAATGCTACCCAACTAGGAATTGAGACCTTGGGAATAGTGATTGGTTGATGATTGATAAATTTGAGTATAATTGACACACAGTGTCACACTGGTTTCAGGTATTCAACATAGAGACTCAACTTCACGTGTTATGCTATATTCACACGAGGGTAGCTATCATCTGTCATCACAGAATGCTATTATAGTAGCATTAACTGTATTCACTATACTGTGTCTTTTATTCCCATGATTTATTCATTCCATAAGTAGAATCCTGTATCTCCCAATCCCCTTCACTCACTTTGCCCTCCACCAGCCCTCTTCACTCAGGCAGCCATCAGTTTGTTTCCTCTATTTATAGGTATAATTCTGCTTTTTGTTTGTTTACTCGTTCTTTTTTTTTTCTTTAGATTCCACATTTGAGTGAAATCATATGGCATTTGTGTTTCTCAGTCTGAATTATTTCACTTAGCATAATACCCTCCAGGACTATCCAGGTTTCTGCAAATGTCACAGTGTCATCATTTATATATAATATCACATACATCTCGCATCTTCTTTATCCATTCATTTATTCCTCTATCAATGTATTCCTAGATGCCTCTGTATCTTGGGTAAATAATGCGACAATAAACAAAGGGGTGCAGATATCTCTTTTTGAAAAAGTGTTTTTGTTTGCTTTGGGTAAATACCCAGGAGTGGATTTATTGGATCATATTTTATTTATTTATTTATTTATTTATTTATTTATTTATTTATTTATTTATTTTAGATGGGGCATCTGGGTGCCTCAGCTGATTGAGCATCCAATTTCGACGCAGGTCATGATCTCATGGTTAGTGAGTTTGAGCCCCATGTCGGGCTCTGTGGTGACTGTTCAGAGTCTGGAGCCTGTTTTGAATTTTGTGTGTGTGTCTGTTTCTGCCCCCTCCCCCGCTTGTGTTCTCTTTTTCAAAAATAAATAAATAAACATTTATTATTTTTTAGAGATAAAGCGAGATAGCATGCACAAACAGGGGAGAGGGCAGAGGGAGGGAGAGAGAATCTTAAGCTACATGCTCAGCACAGAACCGACAACCCTGGGATCATGACCCCAGCTGAAATCAAGTCTGATGCTCAACCGACTGAGCCACCCAGGTGCCTTAGTATTTCTGTTTCATGTTTGAGGAACCTCTATACTCTTTTCCACATTGGGTGCATCAATTTGCATTCCCACCAACTATACATGAGGCTTCCTTTTTTTCCACTGGTCATTCTGACCAGTGTAAGTTAACATCTCATTGTGGTTTTGATTTGCATTTCAAGGCCTTGGAAATTTAAAGAAACACAGGAATGAAGGGAAAATAAATTGTCCTTTCCCTGGGCACAGTTAACTGCAGACATATTTTTGAACAGTTAACATCAAGTAAAATTTGGTAGTGAGAAAATATACATATATATACATACATATGTGTATGTGTGAGTGTGTGTGTGTGTGTGTGTGTGTGTGTGTGTATAATAGGTCTAGGACTAGAACCTTTAGGTCCTTTTATTATTTTTACAGTTAACTTTAAAACATGTTTTACCTATCCTAGATAATAGAATTTTAGGCAGAAAAACCCAAAAAAGTAAGTATTTCTCATAGCATGAGAAAATACTCTTTTTGGAAGAAAACAGAGTTTCTTCAATAAATGGTGCTGATAAAACTGGATATTCACACACAAAAGAATAATTGGAACTTTATGTTATATCATGCACAAAAATCAACCCAAGATGGATTAAAGACTTAAATCTAGGACATAAAACCATAAACCATCTTAGAAGAAAACATAGGTGAAAATGTCTTTGATTATTATTCTTGGCAATTATTTTTTTTTAGTTTGACACTAAAAGCAGGAAACAGACTCAAACATAAATAAGTGGGGCTACATTAGTCTAGTTTCTGCAATGCAAAGAAGACCATCAACAACAACAAAAAAAGGCAGCCTACAGAATGGGAGAAAGTATTTGCAAACTGCAGATCTGATAGGGAATTAATATACACACTATATATGGAACTCATACATTCAATAGCAAAAAGAAAAAAAAAGTTCTATATAAAAATGGGCAAAAGACCTGAATAGACATTTTCCTAAGAAAGCATACAAAATGTCTATAGGTACATCCAAAAATGCTCAACACCACTAATCTTCAAGGAAACGCAAATCAAAATCACAATGAGATTATCACCTCACAACTGTTGCTAGGACTGTTATTAAAATGTCAAAAAATAAGTGTTGGCAAAGATGGGGAGGAAGAAGAAACTTGCTTATTCGTTCTGTTTTTTTTTTTTTTTAATGTTTATTTATTTTTGAGAGAGAGAGAGACAGAGTGCAAGCAGGGGAGGGGCAGAGAGACGGGGCTGGGGGACGATCCAAAGCAGGCTCCAGGCCCTGAGCTGTCAGCACAGAGCCGGACATGGGTCTTGAACCCCAGAACCATGACATCATTACTTGAGCTGAAGTCAGACGCTTAATCGACTGAGCCATCCAGGTGCCCCCTTTCTGTCTTTTAAGAAGTGTACTCTTGTACATTGTTGGTGGAAATATAAATTCTTATAGTCATTGTAGAAAACAGTAAGGAGGTCCCTCAAAAAAACCCTTAAGAATTAGAACTACCATATGATTCAGCAACCCCCTCTCTGGGCATATATTTAAAGAAAATTAAATTAGTACCTGGAAGAGATAGTGGCACCTACCCCCCCCCCCCCCGTACATTTCAGCATTATTCACAATAGTCTGTGTGTGAGTCTGTGTGTGTGTGTGTGTGTGTGTGTGTGTGTGTTGTATGTTCATGTGTGTTTTTAATGGAATATTATTCAGTCTTAAAATTAAGGATTTTCTGCTCTTTGTGACATGGCTTCATCTGGAGTACATTATGCCAAATGAAATAAGCCAGACACAGAAGGATAAACATTGCATGATGTTACTTACAGAGAATTCTTTAGAAATTCACAGAGGCTGGTCAATCCTGTTAGTGCTTTGGCTTCAGTGTTGATCTCCTCAGATATGCTTTTAATAATTCTCAGATATTGAACATAGGGTAAGGAGGGTGATCAGGGAAAATACAGAAGAATCCTTGCCTATCTGTTGTATCTGTCTGTTTACCTACTTCCTACCTATCATTTTTTTTTTAATTTTTTTTAACATTTTATTTATTTTTGAGACAGGGAGAGACAGAGCATTAACAGGGGAGGGGCAGAGAGAGAGGGAGACACAGAATCTGAAACAGGCTCCAGGCTCTGAGCTGTCAGCACAGAGCCCGATGCGGGGCTCGAACTCACGGACCGCGAGATCATGACCTG
The DNA here is from genome assembly GCF_027475565.1 of Acinonyx jubatus. NCBI lineage: Eukaryota > Metazoa > Chordata > Mammalia > Carnivora > Felidae > Acinonyx > Acinonyx jubatus. The sequence continues at coordinate 8,855,868 of NC_069393.1, forward strand.
AGCCAAAGTTGGCCGCTTAACCGACTGAGCCACCCAGGCGCCCCTACCTATCATTTTTTTTTTTTCATCATCCATCTGTTCATCACATTCCATACTTTACTGGTATACTTCTCAAAACAGTCTAAGCAAAATCTCTTTGCAAAGAGACTCCTCTTTGGAAGCAGAGGAGGTAGGAAAGGAGAAGTGAGTATTAATAAATCAATAGATAACTAGAAATTTAAATGTCTGAAAGCTGGGAAGTGTCTTTACTGAGAAATCTTATAAATGAGTATGATTTAAGCGTCTTTCAAATATGTTTGTCCACATTGGAATTCAATACTGAGCTCAAGGATAATCCCACAGTCTATAATGACTGGAACTTACTTAATTAAGTTTAATTTTATTGATTGTCATATAAAATGCACTGTTCTAAAATATCATTGACAGGTTTGTTTAAATATTCATTTAAAACTTGTCAATAGGATATTTAGAAAACTATCCACATTCTTTAAAAAGTCTGTTCAAACATTTTAATATTTTATAGTTACAATTAAAAGTACAATATAAGATAGGAATGATAATAAAATTTTAATTTAAAACAAGTACCTGTTTAAAAAAAAAGTAAGTACCTGCTTTATTTTTTTTTTAATTGTATATAGCTCAGGTGTCTCCAGGGTTCAATAGATTCTACAAAGATCATATTGATTTTAAGAAGAATCTAAAAGTTTCTGGAGAAGATAATACAATCATTTATTTTGAAACGCAAACAAAATGAATGACAAACTAATAAAAAAATAACTGAGTTTATTTGTAAATCCTAGTCTAAAATAATCTTGTATGGGTGTTCCATATAGGGAATTGTTCTTTTCAAGTCTACATAATAATGTGAGCAAGCGCTTAAAGAAATAAATTCAGGTGGATTGAAAATAGAATGGACTTTCTAAAACATTTTATTTATGTAAGAACTTACAATCATATTAATGAAGTGTTTATGCATGTGAGAAGACTCATAAATTGTATGGTAGATAAATGCTGTTTTGATTTTTTTAACCTTAAAAATAAAAATACCAGTTATTTCACTAGGAAAGCATGGGCTATTTGGGAATAAAAGAGAATTTCAGGGCACCTGGATGGCTCAGTTGGTTAGGCATCTGACTCTTGATTTCAGTTCAGGTCATAATCTCACAGTGAGATTGAGCCCTTGTGGTGCATAGAGTTCTGGGCATAGAGCCTGCTTGAGATGCTCTCTCTCCCTCTCTCCTTACCGTCCCATACTTGTTCTCTCTCTCTCTCTCTCTTTCTCTCTCTCAAAATAATAAATAAATAAATAAACTTAAAAAGAGAGAGAAAATTGCAATTTGGGACAAACAAGCTATGCAAAACCATACCCATGTCCCAGGAACAAAGGAGAGGCATGCTTTTTAAAAAGGAGTAAGTTGGCTTTGTAGCAACACGGATGGAACTGGAGAATGTTATGCTAAGTGAAATAAGCCATACAGAGAAAGACAGATACCATATGTTTTCACTCTTATGTGGATCCTGAGAAACTTAACAGAAACCCATGGGGGAGGGGAAGGGAAAAAAAAAAAGGAGGTTAGAGTGGGAGAGAGCCAAAGCATAAGAGACTCTTAAACACTGAGAACAAACTGAGGGTTGATGGGGGGTGGGAGGGAGGGGAAGGTGGGTGATGGGTATTGAGGAGGGCACCTTTTGGGATGAGCACTGGGTGTTGTATGGAAACCAATTTGACAATAAACTTCATATATTGAAAAAAAAATAAAATAAAAACAAAAAAAAGACAAAAAAATAAAAAAATAAAGAGGGGTAAGTTGGGAAGGCTGTTATAAACTAAAAGTCCATTGGAATAAACTGGGAGTTTGAAGTATGGTGGCTTCTCATTGGCTGAGCTGTTGTCCAGGTGGATAAGCCAAGTGTTTCTTCCTCAGGCTAGACTGATAGAGTAGTATCTGATGCAAGGTCAAGTCCCTGTGAGGTCAAACCCATCTCTTCCTATTGGGTCTGCAATGACTACAAGTAAGAGTGTGAGACCTCCTTCTGCTGAATCCTGACTCCATTTCAGTGAGATTTCCCATGACTCATATGCACAATTTCCGATCAGCTGTTTTATTTTTTCCCCCCATCTTCCCCCATTCTCAAAACTATGCTCAGATGAAGAGTTGGTATAACTATTTTCAGTTCAAATATTTGGTGGTCATTTAAATGGAGGGTAAATCAGCTGAGAACAAAAAGTAACTGTGAGATTCTTGTAGAACAAAGTTTGAAATGCCAGTTGTCTTCACATATGCAATATGGTGTGTGCGTGTGCACCTAAGGGTGCATGATAGAGAGGAGATAGCCCTTCCTGTTGATAAGAGCTTGCCTTTAGGAGTATGGAATCAGCAGATTTGGATCATCATCTTCACTTATTTTTGCCCCAATTTAAGTCTGTGTGATATAAGAATTATATCAAGTGTTGAAGTTTCATTGGGAGTTTTCTCCCTCAATTATATCTTCCTTCATAAAATCTTATGGCTCAAAATGTATATGTGAATTTCCTCTCTGATGTTGGAAGAAATTCAGACTTATTCTAATCCTTACTAATAATGCAAGTTGAGATGGTGCCTTTCACACAAGGAACCAAAGGTTCTTATCCAAATTCTAATATATTTTCATAAAATTCCATTGGTAAAGAATAAGCATTTTTCCCAATCTAAATTTAAGATCTACTGAGGTATGAGAGGATCAATGGTTGGCTATGAGTTCAAAATAAATTATGAAAAGAGCTGGATTTAAGCCTTAGTATTACCTATCTTGGTGCAATCATGTCATTCTTTAAGGTCATTTAGATGTGCGGAAACCTATTTTGTAGTTTAGGAGGACATGTAAAAGTAAAGAAAAATGAATTTAACTTTGTATGATCTTTAATAATTTCTAAGATCCTTGATTGCCCTCCCACTGGACAAAAATTCACAGTGGAATCCACTTAAAAAGGAGCAAGGGATAGTAATTCATAATTAAATATGACTATTTTCAAGGTTAATTAATATTACTGAGGTTAATTCCATTATAATTTAAGTAGTCAATTAAATAAATTAAACATTTAATAGGCTGAGGGAAATGACAATTTGGGGATGTTAAGGCGTCTTAATATGCATCAGGATGCAACAATGAATATTGCCATTTATATACAAAATCTCTAAGATGATCTGAATTATTATTCTTATATCATTATTATAGTTAACTGAATTATTGTTTAATGATGTTAAAACTTCACTAAGAGGATTCTGGGAGGAAGATGGTGGCGTAGGAGGACGCTGGGCTCACTGCGTCCTGCTGATCACTTAGATTCCACCCACATCTGCCTAAATAACCCAGAAAACCCCAAGAAGACTAGCAGAACAGATTCTCCAGAGCCAAGTGTAGAGAAGAGGCCCACTGAAGAGGGTAGGAAGGGCAGAGAGGCGGTGTGTGCTACACGGACTGGCGGGAGGGAGCCGGGGTGGAGGGTCAGCCCGCCGGCCAAGCAGAGCCCCCAAGTCTGGCTTGCAAAAGTGGAGGGGCCAGACGGGGTGTGTTGGACAGCCAGCAGGACTTAACATTTGGAAGGTTATAAGCTAATAGCTCTGCTCTGAGAGCAGGAAGGCTGGAGGACAACAGGAGGGAGAGTTGTTGAGCCCCAGATGACAGAGCTCAGCTTGGCGGGGAACAAAGGCACTCGCCAGCGCCATCTCTCTCGCCCATCCCCCAGCCAAAATCCCAAAGGGAACCAGTTCCTGCCAGGGAACTTGCTTGCACCACGCAAACACCCAACGCTGTGCTTCTGTGGATCCATCCCTCCTGTGGCGGGTCTCACTCCCTCCGGGTGCCGCAAGGCCCCTCCTGAAGCAGATCACCCAAGGAAAAGTGAGCTGAGCCTGCCCCTCCCACCCCTGTGCACCTTGCCGATCCACTCCAACTAATACACCAGATTCCCAGCACCACAAGCCTGGCAGTGTGCAAGTAGCCCAGATGGGCCATGCCACCCCAGTGAATCCCGCCCCTAGGAGAGGGGAAGAGAAGGTACACACCAGTCTGACTGCGGCCCCACCCACCAACGCAAGTTATTCAAGACAGCACAGGGGAAGTGCCCACAGTTCCGCACCACTCCAGGGACTATCCAAAATGACTAAACAGAAGAATTCCCCTCAAAAGAATCTCCAGGAAATAACGACAGCTAACAAACTGACCAAAAAGGATTTAAACAATATAACAGAAAGTGAATTTAGAATAACAGTCATAAAATTAATCATTGGGCTTGGAAACAGTATACAGGACAGCAGAGAATCTATTGCTACAGAGATCAAGGGACTCAGGAACAGCCAGGAGGAGCTAAAAAAATGCTATAAATGAGCTGCAAAATAAAATGGAGACAACCACAGCTTGGATTGAAGAGGCAGAGGAGAGAATAGGTGAACTGGAAGATAAAATTATGGAAAAAGAGGAAGCTGAGAAAAAGATTAAAAAATCCAGGAGTATGAGGGGGAAAATTAGAGAACTAAGTGAGGCACTAAAGAGAAATAATCTACGTATAATTGGTATTCCAGAGGAGGAAAAGAGAGGGAAAGGTGCTGAAGGTGTACTTGAAGAAATAGCTGAGAACTTCCTTGATCTGGGGAAGGAAAACGGCATTGAAATCCAAGAGGCACAGAGAATTCCCTTCAGACATAACTTGAATCGATCTTCGCACGACATATCATAGTGAAACTGGCAAAATACGAGGATAAAGAGAAAATTCTGAAAGCAGCTAGGAATAAAGGTACTCTAACATATAAAGGGAGACCGATAAGACTCTTGAAGCATCTCTCTACTGAAACTTGGCAGGCCAGAAAGGAATGGCAGGAAATCTTCAATGCGATAAACAGAAAAAATATGCAGCCGAGAATCCTTTATCCAGCAAATCTGTCATTTAGAAAAGAAGGAGAGATAAAGGTCTTCCCAAACAAACAAAAACTGAAGGAATTCATCACCACTAAACCAGCCCTACAAGAGATCCTAAGAGGGATCCTGTGAGACAAAGTACCAGAGACATCACTACAAGCATGAAACCTACAGACATCACAATGACTCTAAACTCATATCTTTCTATAATAACACTGAATGTAAATGGACTAAATGCACCAACCAAAAGACATAGGGTATCAGAATGGATAAAAAAACAAGACCCATCTATTTGCTGTCTACAAGAGACTCATTTTAGACCTGAGGACACTTTCAGATTGAAAGTGAGGGGATGGAGAACTATTTATCATGCTACTGGAAGTCAAAAGAGAGCTGGAGTAGCCATACTTATATCAGACAAACTAGACTTTAAATTAAAGGCTGTAACAAGAGATGAAGAAGGGCATTACATAATAATTACAGGGTCTATCCATCAGGAAGAGCTAACAATTATAAATGTCTATGCACCAAATACAGGAGCCCCCAAATATATAAAACAATTACACACATAAGCAACCTTATTGATAAGAATGTGGTGATTGCAGGGGACTTTATACCCCACTTACAACAATGGATAGATCATCTAGACACATGGTCAATAAAGAAACAAGGGCCCTGAATGATACATTGGATCAGATGGAGTTGACAGATATATTTAGAACTCTGCATCCCAAAGCAACAGAATATACTTTCTTCTCCAGTGCACATGGAACATTCTCCAAGATAGATCACACACTGGGTCACAAAATAGCCCTTCATAAGTATATAAGAATTGAGATCATACCATGCATACTTTCAGACCACAATGCTATGAAGCTTGAAATCAACCACAGGAAAAAGTCTGGAAAACCTCCAAAAGCATGGAGGTTAAAGAACACCCTACTAAAGAATGAATGGGTCAACCAGGCAATTAGAGAAGAAATTTAAAAATATATGGAAACAAATGAAAATGAAAATACAACAATCCAAACCCTTTGGGATGCAGTGAAGGCAGTCCCAAGAGGAAAATACATTGCAATCTAGGCCTATCTCAAGAAACAAGAAAAATCCCAAATACAAAATCTAACAACACACCTCAAGGAAATAGAAGCAGAACAGCAAAGACACCCTAGACCCAGCATAAGAAGAGGAATAATAAAGATTAGAGCAGAAATAAACAATATAGAATCTAAAAAAACCTGTAGAGCAGATCAACGAAACCAAGGGTTGGTTTTTTGAAAAAATAAACAAAATTGATAAACCTCTAGCCAGGCTTCTCAAAAAGAAAAGGGAGATGACCCAAATAGATAAAATCATGAATGAAAATGGGATTATTACAACCAATCCCTCAGAAATACAAGCAATTACCAGGGAATACTATGAAAAACTATATGCCAACAAACTGGACAACCTGGAAGAAATGAACAAATTCCTAAACACCCACACACTTCCAAAACTCAATCAGGAGGAAATAGAAAGCTTGAACAGACCCATAACCAGTGAAGAAATTGAATCAGTTATCAAAAATCTCCCAACAAGTAAGAGTCCAGGACCAGATGGCTTCCCAGGGGAGTTCTACCAGACATTTAAAGCAGAGATAATACCTACCCTTCTCAAGCTATTCCAAAAAATAGAAGGGGAAGGAAAACTTCCAGACTCATTCTATGAAGCCAGTATTACTTTGATTTCTAAACCAGACAGAGACCCAGTAAAAAAAGAGAACTACAGGCCAATTATCCCTGATGAATATGGATGTAAAAACCTCAATAAGATACTAGAAAATCGAATCAATAATATATAAAAAGAATTATTCACCATGATCAAGTGGGATTCATTCCTTGGATGCAGGGCTGGTTCAACATTCGCAAATCAATCAATGTGATACATCACATTAATAAAAGAAAAGATAAGATCCATATGATCCTGTCAATCGATGCAGAAAAAGCATTTGACAAAATTCAGCATTCTTTCTTAATAAAAACCCTCGAGAAAGTCGGGATAGAAGGAACATACTTAAACATCATAAAAGCCATTTATGAAAAGCCCACAGCTAACATCATCCTCAATGGGGAAAAACTGAGATCTTTTTCCCTGAAATCAGGAACACGACAGGGATGTCCACTCTCACCACTGTTGTTTAACATAGTGTTGGAAGTGCTAGCATCAGCAATCAGACAACAAAAGGAAATCAAAGGCATCAAAATGGCCAATGATGAAGTCAAGCTTTCACTTTTTGCAGATGACATGATATTGTACATGGAAAATCCGATAGACTCCACCAAAAGTCTGCTAGAACTGATACATGAATTCAGCAAAGTTGCAGGATACAAAATCAATGTACAGAAATCAGTTGCATTCCTATACACTAATAATGAAGCAACAGAAAGACAAATAAAGAAACTGATCCCATTCACAGTTGCACTAAGAAGCATAAAATACCTAGGAATAAATCTAACCAAAGATGTAAAAGATCTGTATGCTGAAAACTATAGAAAGCTTATGAAGGAAATTGAAGAATATATAAAGAAAGGGAAAGACATTCCATGCTCATGGGTTGGAAGAATAAATATTGTCAAAATGTCAATAGTACCCAAAGCTATATACACATTCAGTGCAATCCCAATCAAAATTGCACCAGCATTCTTCTCGAAACTAGAACAAGCAATCCTAAAATACATATGGAACCACAAAAGGCCCCGAATAGCCAAGTAAATTTGAAGAAGAAGACCAAAGCAGGAGGCATCACAATCCCAGACTTTAGCCTCTGCTACAAAGCTGTAATCATCAAGACAGCATGGTATTGGCACAAAAACAGACACATAGACCAATGGAATAGAATAGAAACCCCAGAACTAGACCCACAAACGTATGGCCAACTAATCTTTGACAAAGCAGGAAAGAATATCCAATGGAAAAAAGACAGTCTCTTTAACAAATGGTGCTGGGAGAACTGGACAGCAACATGCAGAAGGTTCAAACTAGACCACTTTCTCACACCATTCACAAAAATAAACTCAAAATGGATAAAGGAGCTGAAAGTGAGACAGGAAACCATCAAAACCCTAGAGGAGAAAACAGGAAAAGACCTCTCTGACCTCATCCATAGCAATTTCTTACTTGACACATCCCCAAAGACAAGGGAATTAAAAGCAAAAATGAACTATTGGGACCTCATGAAGATAAAAAGCTTCTGCACAGCAAAGGAAACAATGAACAAAACTAAAAGGCAACCAACGGAATCGGAAAAGATATTTGCAAATGACATATCGGACAAAAGGCTAGTATCCAAAATCTATAAAGCGCTCACCAAACTCCACACCTGAAAAACAAATAATCCAGTAAAGAAATGGGCAGAAAACATGAATAGACACTTCTCTAAAGAAGACGTCTGGATGGCCAACAGGTACATGAAAAGATGCTCAATGTTGCTCCTCATCAGGGAAATACAAATCAAAACCACACTCAGATATCACCTCTTGCCAGTCAGAGTGGCCAAAATGAACAAATCAGGAGACTATAGATGCTGGAGAGGATGTGGAGAAACGGGAGCCCTCTTGCACTGTTGGTAGGAATGCAAACTGGTGCAGCCACTCTGGAAAACAGTGTGGAGGTTCCTCAAAAAATTAAAAATAGACCTACCCTATGACCCAGCAATAGCGCTTCTAGGAATTTACCCAAGGGATACAGGAGTACTGATGCATAGGGGCACTTGTACCCCAATGTTTATAGTAGCACTCTCAACAATAGCCAAATGATGGAAAGAGCCTAAATGTCCATCAACTGATGAATGGATAAAGAAATTGTGGTTTATATATACATTGGAGTACTACGTGGCAATGAGAAAGAATGAAATATGGCCCTTTGTAGCAATGTGGTTGGAACTGGAGAGTGTGATGCTAAGTGAAATAAGCCATACAGAGAAAGACAGATACCATATGGTTTCACTCTTATGTGGATCCTGAGAAACTTAACAGGAATCCATGGGGGAAGGGAAGGGGGAAAAAAAGAGGTTAGAGTGGGAGAGAGCCAAAGCATAAGAGACTCTTAAAACCTGAGAGCAAACTGAGGGCTGATGGGGGGTGGGGTGGGGGAGGGTGGGTGATGGGTATTGAGGAGGGCACCTGTTGGGATGAGCACTGGGTGTTATATGGAAACCAATTTGACAATAAATTTCATATATTTTTTTAAAAAAATTGCAGTATAATCACACAGTGGAATTCTCAACAGAATCAGAATAAACCAAATATACACTAAACGTTGATGTAGCTCACAAATGGTAAATGAAATATATCATTGCAAACTGAAAAAAAAAAAACTTCACTAAGAAATATGTACAGATAAAAATATACCTTTGAATTGGTCAGAATGCTAGAACATGGCTCTCAAAAACACCAGTTCATTCGATCCCTACAAGTATTTAAAGAAAGTTTTTCAACGTTATCTTTAAAAAAAATTTTTTTAATGTTTATTTATTTTTAAGAGAGAGAAAGTGTAAACAGGGAAGAGGCATGAGAAAGGGAGACACAGAATCTGAAGCAGACTCTAGGCTCTGAAATGTCAGCACAGAACTCGACACAGGGCTCAAACTCGGGAACAGTGAGATCATGACCTCAGCTGAAGTTGGACGCTTAACCAATTGAGCCATCCAGGTGCCCCCACCTTGATCTTAATCTTTAGATATAATCCCTGAGTTATATGTAGCGTACATATAGAGTCCATATATATAGGTGTAGTCTGACTTTTATAAGTGTTATTTCAAAAACATGAAAGCAATCAAAGTGCTATTCTGTATGTTTCAACTCAGGATATATCTCTTAAAGCAAGACTTGTGATTGGATTCATCCGAAGTTTATAGTCTTTTAAAAGTCATGGCATATTCAAATGAGTTACTTTCCATGCCCATGTGTAGTCTATTCCTTCACTGACTTTGGGTTTGGCCATGGGACTTTGGGTAATGGTAAATGAGCAAATGTGACACAGGTGGAAACTTGATCGAGCTTATGCAGTCTTGACCTCTCAAAATACTTCCATAAGACCACTATTTAAACAACTCCCATCTCACCTACTGGAAGATGAGCATTCACCAGGAGAATTGAGGTACTCTATCCAATAGCCAGAAAAAAAAGCCAGTGGCAGGCATGAGCATGATTCTGGATGAAAAGAACTGCTTAGCGAATTCCATCCTGATTGCTGGTTCTCAGAATCACAGGTTAGTAAATGAGTGTTACTTAAAGGCAGTACATTTTGCAGTGATTTGTTGAACCTCAACAGATAACTTATGTAGACTCATACTTTCCTAACTTAACTTGTATCTTTTACATCAATCACTCTAGTTGGGTGGTCTGGCTATACAGCTCATTTCCTTTCTTGGATCATAATGGGAAAGAGATTTAAGGCACATATATTGGGAAAGAGAAGATACACTATAAGTAGCAGTATGACAAAAAGTCTGAGTCATACACAGCTTAATAAACTCAGAGATGTTTCAGGATCAGGCAATGAGTTGTAAAGGAAATCTGAGAATCCATGGAGCACAAATCCTGTGTGTCTCTCACTCCATCACCTTAGCTATGAACCTTTTCCTTTATCTATAAATGAGTAAATGATTTTAACCCCCTTTCACTCCCACTTAAGTGATTTTATTTTGTGGAATCACACCATGTATTCTTACTGATTTCTGCTTCATGCTTCAAATTTAATTTGTTATTTGAATGTGAAAATTGATTTTGCATAGATATAGTAAACCATATCTGCTTATAAAGTGATAAATTTCAAGAAATAATCATCTTAAAACAATCTCCCACAGTCAATTTTCATCTTCTATCACTGCATATTGTAGACATATTATCAAACTGAATCAGCCATAACCAGGCAGTATTTACAATTCAGCCAATTCATCGGCATATAGTTTATGAGATCAGGTAGCTTTGTGTGGGCTTTTTTGCATGATTTAGTAGGGAATGAATGTGACTACATAGAGGCATCACAAAACCTCTGAAAATATTTGAAACTGTCAAAAGAAATTAGAGCTGCCTTTTCTCCCTCATCCTTTCCTACAAGTTCAATATATTCCCTTTACAACTACTAGTAGGAATGGGTAGAAATATACCAATGAATTGGCTTCAGATGAATGAAAAAAAATCACCTTTAGCTTAGTTTCTGAGTCTCTTGACTAATTCCAGCAATTGATCACCCAGTCAGTGCGGTTTTGGGATCTGGAAGGAAGGATGACTAAGCCAGGTGTCAGGAGGTTTTGATGCATATTAATTTATTCATTCTACAAATCTTTTTGAATCTTGATTATATCTCAGCACTGTCCTATCATCCTGAGATACAAAATTGCCCAAAATGGGTAAAAATTCTAATCTTTCAGAGTTTATATACTATTTATATTCCAAACAATAAATTGTCTTACAGCTGCCCCACAAAAAACAGGATTCATAACCACCAACCCTAAATTGGTTCAGTGATAATCCCACACATTCACCAAGAGACATAAAAGATTACTCATATATTGAGACCCTCTGGTTACAGCATGGCAGGCATCCAAGTTGGTACAAATGGTTTCAATGAAGGGAGAAAGATGTGTGGTTTGCAGTTAGGGGATACAGCTGGAGTGAGGGTGCCCCCTATCACCAGGGATGGTGTTTTTATAGTTTCAACTTGCCCAGTGCCCAGGAAAGGCACACATGGACTTTCTTATTGGCTTTCCCAGATGTGGGGCAAGGAAAAGGGGAGCAATGGGGTCTGAAATCTATCAGGGGTCAAACATCAAAAATGGAGTCAGATTCTATTAAAATTCATCTGTGGGCGACTGGGTGACTCAATCAATTGAGTCCAACTTTTGATTTAGGTTCAGGTCATGATCTCACAGTTGTGGGATCTAGCCCTGCTTTGGGCTCTGTGCTGGGCATAAAGCCAGCTTGAGATTCTCTCTCCCCTTCTCTGTCTGTCCCTCTCCCCTACTTGCTCTCACTCTCTCAAAAAATAATAAAATAAAATACAATTCATCTGTGATATTAGACTGATAACTAAAATGTGTGATATTTAATTTAATTATGTTTGAATTCATTTATGTAAGCCAATATGGTGCTCTAAGAAGCCCATAGCCTACAGCTGGTAAGGGAAGTGAAAATTCTATTCAGTGCTTTCTTCAAGAGTCCATATTGTGCCTTGAGTATTTTGAGAAGGGAAATGAGTATCTTGGTCACTATCAAAAATGTCTGGAACTTCAAAAGAATTAAGTATCTATTGAAGCATTGAATTGTGGCTTTGGTATGCGCAGAGATAAATGTGACTTTGATTTAGTTTTTGGTATTTATGATGATATTACAGAAGTTCTTTATCTTGAAGGGGGTAAAGAATTGCTTTGACTGGTTGGACCAGACAGTGAGACCATAAGCAATGGCTCAAGAGTCCAGGAAAATGTGAACATGAAAGGTGTATTGTACTGAGGTATCATATGGGCATTGTATTGAGATATCATATGGGTAGCCAGGTAAGGATGTATTGTACTGAGATATCATATGGGTATTATAGTGAGATATCATATGGGTAGTCAGCTAAAGGTGTATTGAACTGAGATATCATATCTCAGACAAACTGGTTGAGAAGCTACTGACATAGGCACTAAATGAAACATATTACTCAAATCTATAGAAAACTAAATATTTTCTAGTTGATGATTGTATGGAACCAGTGATTTCAATAATGGTGGATATGAGAAACTTTAATTGTAGAAACTATAGTATTAAGGATATGATAATCCACTGTTAGATACCATTCATTTTTAACTTAATCTTTTTTTTTAATTTTAGAGAAAGATCACACAAGAGCAGGGTAGAGGGGCAGAGAGAGAGAGAGAGAGAGAGAGAGAGAGAATCTTAAACAATCTCCACACTCATCACAGCGCCCAATGCTGGGCTTGATCCCACAACCCTGGGATCAGACTGAGCCACCTACATGCCCAAGATACCATTCATTTTTATTAGGTTTGATCACCGGCAACACTGGCTCATTCAGTGATTACTAGGAGAAATGGTGCTTGCCTTATGTAGTTCTATGTGATGGGTGGGTTTTGTATTTATTGCAGGTGTTGGTTTTTGTTTTAATCTATGTTCAGGCATATTTAACTAATTCATCCTAGTTTCTAAAAAAAAAATGTTAGACACTGAATATACCCAAACTACTCAGCTGGTAGCATATTTTTTGGCAATAAAATAAGGACAGTTTTCATGTTTCATGTGCCCCACGTGATTGTTCTGTTTCAAAGAGGAATGAAGTTGGAGAGAAAGTATAAAAATAATCAAATTGGGGGTAATAAATGGAAAAGATGGACAAATCAAATATGATCAGGAAGCTATAAAGAGGCATGTGAATGACAGCACAGTTAATAGTACATTTCTTTATTTGACATGTTTAAGGAGAACATGGCAGTGATGCGGTGGTAAGATATCTCAAAGTAGTCTTGTTTCTGCAAACTGGAAACTCGTAGTTGAGGACATCATTTAAGCCCTCACAGGGATCTAAATACTAGGCCTCACTACTTGTATGACTCAGCACTAGTAATTAAGAAATGGCATTGGGGCGCCTGGGGGGCTCAGTCAGTTAAGCATCCAACCTCAGCTCAGGTCATGATCTCTTGGTCTGTGAGTTTGAAGCCCCACATCAGGCTCTGTGCTGACATCTTAGAACCTGGAGCCTACTTGGGATCCTATGTCTCCCTCTCTCTCTGCCCCACCTCTGTTCATGCTTTCTTTCTCTGTCTTTCAAAATTAAATAAATGTTTTAAAAATAAGAAAAAAAGAAATGGCATAAATGTCTTAATATTTCTCTCTTTGATCTTTCACCACCAAGAAAACAAAGAAAAAGTTATAATTTCTTATTTTCTATTCCCGTCCCCATGTCATAAAGGGCTTCTATTGTTAATAGAGTACAAAAAATTTAATATTAGCACGTGCCAAATTTAATTACTTCCTAACCTCATTAATTAACTTTGAAAAGCCTTGGTTTTCTTCAGTGTGCTTCTTTTACCTCTAAATTCAGAGAGATGAAATGTTTTATGGAGTTGCCAGTACTGATAAATCTCTGCATTCCTTTATTGTAAAAACTATGAAGACATATGGTCCTCATTCTTCTCATGAGTCATAAGCCTCCCTGAGAAGAAAATCTGAGTATGGACCTACTGTGATCCAAACATTGAACAAGACATAAAAAAAAAAATTAAACGTAAGCACTATAGGACACCTTTTGTATGATTAGTAAATCAAGATTCAAAGAATTTGTTACTTAGGACAGGAAGTGCAGCTAGAAGTGGGGATATAGGCTTTGGGGGCATACATTTGAATGATCCCTCATCACCTCTTTTTTCCTCTCCAAAGTGCTACCTCCACTTAGTGACTCACTCTTTGTCGTATTGCCAACAGATAATAACAGAAGTTCACTAATAGCATACAGAGTAATCTGTCAAATTATTTGGAGTTTTATTTTACCATCATAATTACTCATACTCTGAGCTGTGTCAGGAGATGTAATATAAATATAACTAAGGAATAGTCAGAAAAGATCCCCATTGCAAAAGCAATTGTCTTGGAATCAAGATACATAAAGTCCTGGCTACACCACTAGCTTCATGACCTTGTCCAACTTATAAGATCCCTCTGGAATTTAGGTTTCTCAGTCACTTCCTGTCCTAAAATTTTGAGTTCTTGTCTGAAATTTACTAGACTTAGCTATGATTACTCAGCGATGAAGTAAACTTAAAAGCTAGCTCAGCTGAATATTTTTGAATAATATTCAATAATTTGTTTTTATAAATATCCAGTAGACTAATTCAGTAAACACATTTTTCTCCCCAGGTGGAAAAAAATAGCCCAAACCTAGAAGATACTTTCAACTCAGTTTCCTATCTCTGTGTTAAGTTCTCTTTGAGATACTTGTTTGTCATATTGTCAGATAAAGACAAGGAATGCTTTGGAAATTATAATGCTCCTCAAGGGTGAAGCCACAAAATTTAGATATAGGTCAGAAATGCCATGTTCTGAAGTTCAACAGACTAAATATAAAATGAATGAAAAATAACTCATAGCAGATTCTTCCAATGAGATAAAATAAAGTGGTGAATCATAAATGTAGCTGAAGATAATGAATTCAAAAAGATTAATATTTACAAAAATAAATGGACAATAATATTAATTTTAAATATTGAAATCACACTAATTTCAACAGGCACAATTCAAAGTAACTTGTGAGCGCAAAAACTTTTGATTATTAATAAGTTAAAAATATCCACTAATGTTTTTTAACATACAATACATTTTTACATGCGATTAGCGAATTTTGGTTTTTTTTAAAGTTTATTTTTATTTATTTTGAAAGAGAGATAGAGAGCAAGCAAGGAAGGAGCAGAGAGAGGGGAGACAGAATCCTAAACAGGCTTTGTAATGTCAGCACAGAGCCCAACACGGGGCTTGAACCCACGAACCATGAGATCATGACTGAGCTTAACTGACTGAGCCCCCCAGGCACCCCCAATTGTGTTTTTAAGAACTGAAGGGTGTTGCAATCATGGTTGCTAACAACACAAGTTAGGCATGTTTGGCTCTTAATTAAGTTTTTATGGCAGATATTGATCAAACTACTATAATAATTTTTAACACCATTCCTTAAGAGCACTAACATTCTGTTATTTGTATGCTTTATTATCAAAGGTTTTCCTCACATCAAGTTGGACCCTAATTAGATTTTTTTTATTAGATGGTGAGCATGCTGAGTAGCTAACGTAGCAAACCCTTTGACAGTTAGAACTCTAAGAATAAATTGACAAAATAAGACAATGGCTCCTCATTCAGTAGTAATTAACCCTCCAGTATTTTTCCAGTCTAGGTACACAAATAAAAGTATACTCACCTTCAATTTATGATGATATCCCCAAATCACCGGCACCCATGATACTCTCTCAGAAACGATCTGTTAGCTTCCTTCTACAAATGTAAATCTTTCAAGGCTTAGAATGAGAATATGAGAAGTCTGTGATTTTTTTTTTCTTCATATTCTCTGCTCTTTGCCTTCCGCTCACAGTTTATATTCTCCCACCTAGGGGAAAGCTGTGTGAGGAACTTGATGAGTTCATTTTACAAATCTACAAATTAATTGTTGTCCAAGTATCTAGTGACAGGATGATGGAAGCAAAGTGGTTCCCTAAGACATTTTATGATTCAAATGGTCAGGACTGTTTAACGTGTCTTGAATTTTATTTGTTAGAACAAAAGCACTCTCTCAATTAGCTGAACTTTAAAAATGACTGTCACTGTGACAGCTGAGCGGGTAAAGCAGCAATTCTATAGTAATCGTCCTTTAAGGAAGACATAGAAAATATTTGATTAGGTAGCTCAGCCATTGTTTAAACTGGAGTTGTAATTAGGCAACCTTTACTTATTCAATATGTCATCATTAATTTTAATCAGACATATTTGTTGTTGTTTGTCTCTTACAAGAGGGGGAAAAATCTAATTACTTTCTAATGCAATATGTACATATATATCTGCCTAAGACCAGATGAAGTGTTACTCTAATGAAATAGCAATCTTCCCGACATCCTGATAATGAAATGACCCAATATTGATTGACTTTTGATACACAAAGCTGTTGTTGATGCATTTTTGCATAGTGATCATGTTATGTTAAATTGCAAGTCACTTTTCTGTTGCCATATATTGAGAAAGACTATGCTCAGATGAGCTGTTTTGAATTCAGAATTAAAGATTCCATTTCTATATTTGACTCGAGACAAAATTATCATAGGTACAGTAAGACAGCACTTAAGTGGGAGAACATTTAGGCAAATCATAACTTATAATAATTTCTGTACTAAGATATGTTAACCAGTAGCAATATGCTCATAAAATAGTCAATTAAATGTAAATTTTTAAATTATTTTTTATATTGTGGTATACTTGGCATGTAACATTATATTAGTTTCATGTGTGCAACATAACGATTCAATATGGGTGTTTATTAAGGAATGATCGCTACAATCCGAAGTAGGCTCCAGGTTCTAAGATGTCAGCACAGAGCCTGATGTGGGGCTTCAAAGTCACAGGCCAAGAGATCATGACCTGAGCTGAGGTCGGATGCTTAATTGACTGAGCCCCCCAGGCACCCCAATGCCATTTCAGTAACAAGTATTCTTGTTACTGAAATTGAGCATAATGCTTGTTGTGTGTGAGGAGACATTTTTTAACGTTAAAATTTAGAGTTTTCTCTCGTGGCCCACCACTAGTGCTAATACCACGAATAAAATACCTATTTTCATATTTAGAAGGAATGTTCATTGTTCACTTAAATTGGAAGAAGATATTCCTTTTAGGATAAAACATAATTGTTTTGAGGTTAGAGAGATCGTAGGGCATGCACGCACACACACACACACACACTAAATGTTTCAGCTTCATTACTATCAAATAATCTTTGTAATTTGGATCCCCTCCTAGTCCAAGATTCATATCTCAAACCTGGCACCAACCCTGTCCAGGAGCCTAATTCTGTATTTCATTGTCTTCTAGTTCCCTGACCTTCTACACCTTCCCTGACTGTGCCCTGTCGATCCATGAGTCTTACCCGTCTTCCTTTTGCCCCTGGAAACTGACGTAGAGAGATGATGTTTAAGAAATGAATTGTGCACCTGAAACTAATATAACACTATATGCTAACTTTTCTGAAATTAAAGTAAATGGATTGTGAGGTGCTACTTATTTAGAGACAGCAAGGAAAGAACATTGGAAGTGTGATGATTTGTTTTGTAGGGGCACAAGAGACTGGCCCAACTGGGAGAACTAATGCAGCTAAGGAAGAAAACACACATCTGAGCGTTTGGGGAGAAGGATTTGACAGGAATTAATCCCTTACTATTGATGATGTATAGATGGGATGAGAGAGCAATTATTTCTATTGTTAGCAATGATAATAATAAAATTGCTAACGTCTATTGGTGCTTCCTGTGTGCCAAGAAGTGTGCTAAGCAACATGCTTGCCCTGTTTCATTCAAACTTCACAAAGCACACAAAAGCCCATGAGTTCAGGAACCAAATTACCTGGGTCCAACCCAGCCTTCTTACTTAATAAATACATGACCTTGGTCTATTGTTTAATCTCTCTTTACTTCCATTTTCCTTCTCTAAATCTTTAGCCTGCCTCATATATTTTTAGTAAAAATGAAATGAATTAATATAGAGTTAGTTGTTACAAAATAAAAACTCATCTCATTAAAATGCCAAAAATGATTGAGCACCTAATATGCGGCAGGTACTATGCGAAGCACTTAAAATGTGTTGTTAAGCAAGTGGAAACCCATTCCTGACCATGTGATTGCGTTCATGAGAGTAACACTCAGTATGCCCACTACCATTATCGTTGCTGCTATTAAATTCATTTCCCAGATGACACTGAGGCATAGACATACTTTGAAGGAGGAGAGCTTGTCTTCTGAGTATGAGGAAATTTTAGCAGAGTCATGGAGGTTTGCAATAGTCATGGTAGAAAATAGGAAAGAAAATGGACTTGAGATATGAAGAAGCAGTTGTGCCCAGTTAAGGGTGAAGACCATGGATGCATTCTAATATGTATAAAATGATCTTCACGGTTATATAATTCTTCCAGTCATGTAGGTCCAAACCTTGGAGCTCTCCTTGACTCTTACCTGCATCTCACATTTCACATGTAATCCACCAGCACATTCTGTTGGTTGTTAATTTAAATATATCTACAATTTGACCATGTCTTCTGAAGTCCACATCCACCAGCTAATCTCAATTTACGATGACTCCCCTGTATGTTGTTGTAACAGCCCTTCGCTCCTGCCGTCCTACTGCATTCCCTACAGATGGAAGTTATATCATGGCCCCCGATGCTCACATCTTTCTCAGAATAAAATAATACATTCCCTACCATGGCCTACACATCTCTCCACAAGCTCTCCCTCTTATTTTAGCTTTTATCATTGTAAATCCACTTTACTCACTCTGCTCTTTTCTTCCAACACACCAAGCGTATTCCCACCACAAAATTTATCCACTTGCTAGGAATGCCCTCTTTTCTGTACCCCTATGGATCCATCACTGCATTTAGCTGTCAAATACCACTGAAATTCTCTGCCTTTCACTCTATTTTTTTTTCTTTTTGTCACTTGCTTTGGACTGACAGCTTTCTGTATTTAACTGTTTCCTTGTGAATTCCCTTTATCCTACTAGAGTATAGAGTCCTTCAAAGCCTTTAGGGACCTTGCTTTCTTCAGTGACATTTCCTTTCCTCAACATCAGTACCACGCCTAATCTGTAGACCTTCAATCAAAACTTCATGAAGAAGTGAATGCATGAATGAACGAATGAATGAATAATAAATGGAAATAATTTTCTTTAGCAGTATGTGGTGTGGTAAGTGTGAGAGCACAGAAGCAGATTGACTCAGGGTTTTTTCCTGTTTATTCAAATGTATACAATAAAGGACCAAAAAGCTTGGTATTAAGGGTGGTATTAAGGGTACTGGTAATTTGAAGAGATGAATCATTTGCAGAACGTTAATAAAACTGAAGACAGAATGGGACTGACAGTTCAGAGGAAATAGGTAAGCCTCAATGAGATGGGAAATACTTTGTAGGAAGGCACTAAGAGTTTAAAGGCAAAAAAAATTGTTCTGAATTAGGTGAAGAAAAAAGTATTCATATTAACACGTGTGCCATATGGAGTAGAAATTATTTATGTGGAGTTCACGTTCAAAATTCTAAACTTATTAGCTCCAAAAGTTATCTAAATATAAAAACATAATTTCTATAAACAAAGTTTCTTGAATTAAGCTAAGTGTATTTAGAAATGTTAATTGATTAGTACTGTTAATTGATCGGCACCAATGTGTCACTGAATATAGGAGGAAGTGGGTGACAGATGCCCAGGTTCCTTTAGCTCTGCGGAGAGCTCTACGTGCTCCCCGTGATTGTAGACTTTGGATGAGTTAATGTGCTCCAGATCTGAGTGCAAGGTCTAGTACTGTGATGGCCACCAGTCATATATGGCTATTTAAATTAAAATTCACAATGGGCGCCTGGGTGGCGCAGTCGGTTAAGCGTCCGACTTCAGCCAGGTCACGATCTTGGGGTCCGTGAGTTCGGGGTCCGTGAGTTCGAGCCCCGCGTCGGGCTCTGGGCTGACCGCTCAGAGCCTGGAGCCTGTTTCCGATTCTGTGTCTCCCTCTCTCTCTGCCCCTCCCCCGTTCATGCTCTGTCTCTCTCTGTCCCAAAAACTAAATAAACGTTGAAAAAAAAAATTAAAAAAAAAATAAATTAAAATTCACATTAACTAAAATTAATACAATTTAAAAATTGCACTCCTCACTCAGGATAGCTACATCGTAAGTGCTCAAAAGCCACATATGACTCGTGGTTACCACACTTGGTTGTACAGATATAGACTGTCTCATTTACCTCATGGTGCCTGGGTGGCTCAGTTGGTTAAGTGTCTGACTCTTGATCTTGGCTCAGGTCATGGTCTCATGGATCATGGTATCAAGCCCCAGGATGGGCTCTGCACTGACAACGCAGAACCTGCTTGGGATTCTCTCTCTCTCTCTTTCTCTCTATCTCTCTCTCCATAAACAAACGAAAAAAATTCCCACTTGTCTCTAAAATGCCAGTAAAGAGCGCTGGTCTAGTCGTCCATCACCACGGCGCTTGGGGAGCCCAGGAGAGCTGCTACAGATTTTATTTCTGTAGCTATACTGAACCCTATAAATAACCTGTTAGTTTGCTAATGTTAACATACTAGTAGGTTGTTTACTTACATGACATATAATGAACTATCTCTCTTTTCAAAAAGTGGCAATTTTTTCTGAAAAGAATTCATAGTTTTTCAGATAAGATATGGTAATTATTAGAGATATGGAAGACTTCTGGAAGCCCACATGGAGAGAGAGATTTCCCTGAAATCCACTAACCAGTGAACTAAAAAAAAAAAAATGTTGACAAGATTCTCTTCATGAAAGAAAAATACACCTTGTATTTGGGCATTTCATATTAGAAATGGGACAGAGCAACCAATGCCATATGTATCTTACTTTTAGTTACAAAACATTTTTTTTATTTTTGCCATTTCAGAAGTGTTTAGAATAAAATGGGATATCAAAGGAATATATCAGAGAATAGGATATACAAAGATTGACATTCTTAGACATAGATGAATTTATTACACAAGGTGGTGATGTTCAGCAGGAAGAGTTGGGTCACAAAAGTATGAATTAATCTGTGTATCAAATTCAGTGGTTATGGGATTTCCCACTTACACCTCAATTTATGCTGCCTTTTCATTCCTGACGTATGCTTCAAGACCAAAGAATTAGTCTACCTGTTTTATTTGATTGGTAAGGCAATTAGTAAGCAATGGACCAATAAGGAGAAAGTGTATGAGAGAAGGTAGAGTCATAGGCTCATGTCTAGAGATGCTTGAAGAAGACCCACTTTTAGAGAAATTCCATAAGACATAATTGAGGGTGTACCATCTAAGTACCTAGGTACCCACATGCCTTTATTGCAGAAATGGCTGATTTCATTAGGGAACACTTCATTAGTCAGTAAAAATAATTAACTATTGGGATTCTAACTGATCATTCATAAGGTATTACTAGGACTTATACTTCCTAGACGGGGGTGTGAGGACAGGGGCCATGGCTCTGTCAGATCTACAATTCTGTGGGTGACCCAAGGATGTGGAGAATGATTAATAAAAGCACCAGAAGCACAAGGAGCATACACTTGAAATAGTATTTAAAAGTAGGTAAAGAAGTTGACATTTTTCTCTGATCAATAATTATTTTAGAATGAATTTCTGAAACTTTGACCACATTGATGTTTAGTGCTCCTGCAAGGCCTGTTAGGAACGTTAATGACAACTGATGGCTCCCCAATATGGAGCCATTAGTCCCTGTTGCCATTGAGTACTTGGAATGTGGCTAGTCTGAAGGTGCTCTAAAAATAAAATGCATATCAGAATCCAAAAATTTAGTAGGATAAAATTATGTAAAATATCTCATGAATAACATTATATTGGTTACTTATCAACATGATCTTTTAGATATATGGATGTGTTGTATTGAGGGGGGTGATATGATCAATAATTTATTTTATATCCCATTGGATCAATGCCTACCCTAATCTGCCTCCCTGAAAAATGTGCAATTGATGATATTACTACTGGTCAATAAAAAATGTCCAGCACTATTCAGTGTGCCAAGATCTAGCTAAAATCCAATAGGCTTTCTTTTCCTTTATACCAGTGACATTATTGTAATAAGGCATCATAAAGATTAATGCTTTTAGATAAAGATTGGATAATAATTTATATACAGAAATGTGAGTGGGAAATTAACCCCTAAAGTATAAATTTCCACCTCCTGAAAAAGAAATTCTGGGGGCAGAATCCAGCATTCTGTGCATTAACAAGCTTTCCAGGCTTTCCAGGCAGTCTGTGTATTAACAAGTGTTCTCTGAGGCCTACTAGCCTTTGAGAATTTCTGCTCTCAAAGTAATTTCAAATCATTTCTCCTGGAGGAAAGATGTCAACCTTTTGGATATGGCTAGATAATTGTACAATTGTTTCACCAGAGATTTCCATCTCAGGAAAGTTTCTTTTTAACCAAATTCCACACTGGTCATCATAAGAAGGAGAGATTAAGGGAATTATATTCGTAATTATAAATTTTCTCAAACCAGTCATGAGTATATTCATATGTCTATCACTAAGTTGTGGGAGGGAACGAGGTAGTCACTGCAGGGCTCAATGGCAAGGAGAGAAATCCTAGAGATCGGAGAAGAGGAATATCTTGGGCTTGTCCATCAAATTCTTTTCCTCATCTAGCTTTGTGTTACAGGTATTTGTGGGTGAGTAAGTATTATTGCCCTGAATGATTAATAGTAAGGTGATCTATAACTCTATCATCAAGGTGGGTAGTACTTGTAATTGAAAACAAGATACTGGATACCCAAACTTCTAATATTCCCTGAAAAACTATTGTTTGTAAATGACTACATCAGAATAACGTAAAAATCAGTTGTCTTTAGGTGAATGCTGTTACTAAGCCAATCACGCTGAGATGTTGCATTAGGACAGTTATCTGACAATCACATATAGGGAAGTGCATCTCAAACTTCAAAGTTCCTACAGATCACCTGAGGAATTTGCTAAGATGCAGATTCTGATCTAGTAGATATGAGTTTCTGCATTTCTAAAAGGATCCTAGCTAATGCTTGTCCACCGACTGAACTTTGAATAATGAAGCAGCTTCACACCAGACTTTTGGAATCTAAATCTGCATTTTCAAAAAAGTTTATTTATTTTGAGAAAGAGAGTGAGAGTGTGCACATGCACACGCACGTGAGCAGAGGAGGGGTAGAGAGAGGGAGAGAGAATCCCAAGCAGGCTTCGTGCTGTCAGTGTGGAGTCTGATGCAGGGTTCAATCTCACAAACTGTGTAATCATGATATAAGCTGAAATCAAAAGTTGGACATGAATTGACTGAGCCACCCAGGTCCCCCTAAATCTGCATTTTTAACAAGCTTTATGGGTGATTCTTAGGGCACACTGAAGTTTGAGATACTCTGATAGCAATGATCCAGTGATTCACGACTCTGGTTCTGCTTTATAATCACCTAGGAAGTTTGCATAAATCTGATTCCTTGGGTCTAATCTGGAACAAATAAATTAGAAATTGTAGGATATAACCTAAGTAATTGTATTTTGAGAAGTTCCCATGGGTGGTAGGCAAAACAATAGCCCTTCAAAGGTGTTCATGTCCTAATGCTTAGTACCTGTGATTATCTTACGTGGAGAAAGTGACTTTGCAGACGTGATTAATGTTAAAACAGTCTTGATTATCGTGGTGGACCCAATGTAAATACAAGAGTTCTTAAAGCAGAAAATGTGTCCCATGTCAGAGAGATATGATCACAGAAGGAAGAGAGATACACAAGAAAAGGACTCCCTTCGCCCCTACTTCGCTGGCTTTGGAAATGGATGAATGGGGCCATCAGCCAAGGAATGAAGGTGGCCAAAGATGCTGGAGAAGGCAAGAAATGGATTCTTTCTTACAGTCTCCAGAAAAGAACTCAGCTCTGCCAATACTCTGATTTTTATCTCTGGGAGACACATATCAGACTTCTGGCGACAGAACTATAAGATAATACGTTTCAAGACACTGTGCCTGTGATAATTTGTTGCAGCAGGAATAGGAAACCCATACCAGGTGATATGAATTTGCAGTCACTGCTCTACGAGTCTGTAGGAAGAAGCCAGCAGATGGTGTCTGGAGTTCCCTATACAGAACAAGGATTCCTTATGTCTGAGTGTTACTCCGCTTCAAAGAATTTCCTGACCAGCCTAGCCACCCAGTTCAGTGTCTGCCATATGGAGATCCCTGAAAAACTGGGGAACCACTTTGTACCTATAACCTTGAAACTAAGTACAATTTTTCTAGTGCTATTATATTGTCCCCTTAATCATTTGTGTGTAATGTGCTACATAGATCACTTATCCGTGTGTGTGAGTATACACACATACATACACACACATTCATGTTTACACACACACATATGTATGGATTGTATATATTCCTGTATTCTTAAAAATTTACATATTTACAAAAATAACATCTTTAGGGACCCCTGGGTAGCTCAGTCAGTTAAACATTGACTCTTGATTTCAGCTCGTGTTATGATCTCACAGTTTGTGAGGGCTCCACTCTGGCAGCATGGAGCCTGCTTGGGATTCTTCCTCTCCCTCTCTGTCACTCGCTGGCTCACATGTGCACTCTCTCCTTCTCTCTCTCAAAATAAATAAACTTAAAAAAAGAAGAAAAGCCCTCAAAAAATAAAATCTTTAAATCTATGTGTAAACAGCAAAACATGCCACAATTTAAAACAAGTCACTATAGCAATCAGTGGGTTAAATGATACCAGATAAATGATCTGGATGTGATAAATCAGAATATTTGGATGGCTCTTAGAGGTTGAACAGAGGCATGTTGACTTGGCTGTATAATAAGCATCTCAAACTTAATATGCCTAAAAACATTTGGAAACTCATATTCTGGTTGCTCAGGACACAACTGTGGCACCACTTTGCTATCTCTGGTTTCTTGCCCCTCACATCTCTTCTGTCAGCAAATCCCATCGTCTTTCTCTCCAAAATGACCATGCACATCATGGGCTTTTAGACCCGGTCTTCACCTGAAGTATACACCAATTATCTCTATTAATAGCTGTCCTTTTTGCAGATCTTGACTCATGCTGGTCTGTTCTCTAAGTAGCAGCCAAGAGGATTCCACAAGAGCTCAAGTTGGACCGCACCCCTCTTCACACATGGCTCTGGTGGCTCGCCATTAAACGAGAGTCCTCCCTGTTACTCCTAGAGCCTCTCGGAGATCAGGAGTCCTGAAAAGTACCTCAGTTCAGCTCCCCTTTTGTTCCCTTCTTATTACCCATAACTCTTGTCAACCTTCACTCTTCCTCAGCCACACAAGCAGATGCCTGCCTCAGTTTCCACACTTGATCCCTCTGCCCTAACTGATCTTCTGGATCTGTATGACTACCTCACATCTCTTACAAATGTATCCATTGTGGACTTTTTTTCTGCCTTACCGGAAATCTTCACCCCCACCCACACATACATACTTTCTATTCTTTGCTTTATTCTTTTGTCTTTAGCTCTAGTGCCGGTGTGGCTCACTCTATTTATTATTGTCTTCTCTATTGTTATCTCCCACGGTGGTATGCAAGCTCCATGAAAGCAATGGCTGCTTTTCTGGCTTCGATCCTGTTGGAACCTCAGTAGCTCAAGCAGTGATTTGCCCACTGTCAGCATTCGGTAAATATTTGCAAGATGAGTGAAATAACAATCATCATGTTTTCTGAAGAGATAATAGTCAGTATTGGTTTACCACTTATGAGGCATCAAATACTATGTTGACTGCATTGCATACATGATTTTACTCTTTCAACACATCTAGGAGAGAGACGCTAACACTAGACTATTTTTATAGAGGAGGTAATAGGCCAGAGTGGGTAACATCTCATAAACACAGTCATGAGGCAGTGTTGGTGATCCAAATCTGAGTCTTCGTGACAGAAGAACATTTGTCCTATGGTTGGCTAGTCGAACTCAGCCAGGGGTGCTCTGAAAATTTTGCTGATCTATAAATCAGGAGCTTTTAATACAAATCATTTTTATTATAGGACAAACCATTTGATAGAATTGTACACAATATTCTATAAGCAAGCTGGCAGAGTTGAAAAATAGTTTATAACTATAATATATTTACTGTGTCTCAGCACCTAACGTGAGAGCAAGATTTATCTTTCTGAGAGAACAGAATTCAGCCAAGTTTGGGCTTCTCTCTCAGGAAACATTATTATGTTACCATTTCCCCCTAGAGAGACTCAGAATCTGTGTTTTGAAGGAACACAGGATCCAGTAATGCCCTTCATGGTATATTAGCTGATTTATAAAGAAGAATAGAAAGAATTACATCTGTTCTAGATTGTGTCAGAATCATATTTGACGCATTTTATAATTTTAAAATGTGCCAGAATTGATAAATACACTACAGCAAAGAAACAGTATTATCCAAGGTCTTCATATCCTTGTAAATCATTTTATATTTTCAGATTGTTTTTTTCTAGTAAATGTGAGTGGTATTTGTCTCCTCAGGAATAAAGTATCCTCCGTTACTCAGAAATAGAGCTCAAGGTGATTTAGATAGAACATTATTCTATTTCAAAGGGAATTGTGTGCTTATAATTCATTTCTTCTGCTGTGGCTGGTATCTATGACAGAAAAAGGAATAATATTTGGAGAGTTGGAGGAGAAAAATTAGTGGAAAGAAGAATAGTGATTTAAAAATAATTACTGAGATAGATGCCGTCATACTTTCCATACCTTGTTGATGACTCATTACAATCCTCTGATCACAAAAGTGCAGCTGTCTAGCCCGCAGTCACATTTGTATTACAACTTGAATGCTATCACTTGGTAGCAGGCTGTGTAGGATAGTAATCAGAAGTAGAATTTTATTCAAAGTATCAATTAGGCCCCAAAAGAAAATCGAATTTTTATGTCAAATTTGTAGACAATAGCATAGAACCTATTCCGCAATTTGAGCACAAAAATGAACAATGTTCCTTTTCCCTGCGAACCTGGGAAGAGTTCTATTTCCAAATCCTCTCTAAAATATTTCATAATTTCATGTTTAAGCCATCGAATCTCCAATTTTCCAATTTGATTGATCTTTCCTGTAGGATGAAAGAATTAAATAATCCGATGTCTAGTTGCCCTTCAATATCAATCTAAAATCCCATCAAGATCAATGAGAAAATCCGTAGCTTTCGATGAGATACCAATTAAGAGACCAACAGCTATATATGGAAAACGTACTCTGTTCTAGCCATAGGATTGCTATGGCTAGAAGCAGCTAAAAGTGGGAAGTCTACCACTTAAGTAAGACATACCTTATTTAAAATATCCAAGTATAAAATACAATTTTCTTTATAACAACATTGTTATAAAATTGAGTGTTGGATCTGACAAAGGTTTTGATTCCAATGCTTATAGGGAGGGGATTAATAATTTAAATGTAAATAATTCTTTGTGTGTAACATTAAGTTTTGGCAGAAGGAAAGAAGAGGGATCATAACAGAAACACTGGATTTGTATAATGATGGGCAATAATAAAGTTGAAAAGGAGAAATGTAGAGGCCATCAGAGATGTGATGAATGAGCTGTTAATATATGCTAGTCTGTTATTGCAAATGCGTATTATCGGAGTAAACTTTCTGCATTGTGTTCTTAGTTTTCCAGTCGCAGATACAAATAACAGCATAAATCCACATGCCATGCTACTAAATCTAACCCTATGTTCCCCTTTTTTTCCACTCAACTCTATATTGTGATATTTTGAAATGTAAAATTAAGTTTTACTTTAAATAAGGCTATCTCTAAAATGTAAAATGGCAGCTTTCTTTAGATTCATGCAAGTAAGGGCCTGTGGGGACAGGGACAGGAATATATGCATAGAAAATGTTAATTCCAAATAAAACTACCATGTTACGATCTGTGGACCTTGATGTGATAGAACATAAATATACAAAGTTTGGGAAAAATTAAAGAAAACCATACTTTTGTTAACTTCTCACACATGTACATACATTTTGCGTGGGAGTAGCTTTGAAGATCTTTCTTTTATTTACTGCCATCATTATCTAAACTTGACAGGATTAGGGAATCTGTGAGTCTGAATTAAAAAACCAGTCCCCCAAAAGAAAAGCCATCCCACCTTTCAAGAAGATAAATTTTATCACATAAAATTTTCACATTTATAGTGAAAAGCTGTATGTTGCATTACAATTTATTGATATTGCAACAGGCACCTATTAGAAAAGGAGGTACAAAAATTTGGAAACAAGTCATGTTTCCCTACTTTACAGAAAACTGCAACCTAAGCTATCAGCCCACACAAAAATTACACCCTATATAGATAGATATAAGCCGACCCAACACAAATGCCTTTGATAAAGATTTAATGCTCAACTACATCATACTAATCACAAATTCAATTCAGAGGAGATTATTCTTAGTAATTTGAAATTTGAAAGTAATTTGAAAACACTTAAAAAAAATAAAACTTTCAGGGGCGCCCACGTGGCTCAGTAGGTTGAATGTTTGATTTCGGCTCAGGTCATGATCTCACAGTTTGTGAGTTGGAGTCCCATGTTGGGCTCTGTGTTGACAGCTCAGATCCGGGAGCCTGCTTCACCTTCTATGTCTCCCTTTCTCTCTGGCCCTCCCCCACTCATGCTGTCTGTCTCTCTCTCAAAAATAAATCAACATTAAAAAATAAATAAATAAACAATAAAACTGTAAGAAACTTGCACTAAGGAGAGATTGAGTGGGTGGAGGAAGGTGTGAAGAAGTAATGTAGTGATATTAAATAATAATTATTATTCCGAACATAATTATTAAATGAGTACTGCCAAAATGATGGGAATAATAATTATTATTAAACTTGTACTTTACTTAAGGTAAATAATAAAAATTAAATATTCCTTCAAAAATGAATAGCTGAAATATCTACAAGTGTACATGTTATCTCATGGCTCTTTTATTTCTAGATTAATGATACAAGGAGTGATTTTCACCTGCTTCAATTCTATCCACAATGAATTTGTAGAGAAAGATAATATTCTTACGCACACAGATAAAAATCCCAGGGGGTGCCAGGGTGGCTCAGTCGGTTAAGCATCTGACTCTAGATTTTGGCTCAGGTCATGATCTCGTGGTTCGTGAGTTTGGGCCCCACATCGGGCTCTATGCTGATGGCGCAGAGCCTAGTTGGCGATTCTCTCTGTCTCCCTCTGTGCCCCACCCCAACTCATGCTAGTTGTCTTTCTCTCAAAAATAAATAAATAAACTTAAAAAACAAAACAAAACAAAAAATCTGACTCTGGATTTCATCCCAGGCATGATCTCACAGTTCATGAGTTTGAACCCTGCATCAGGCTCTGTGCTGATACGGTGGAACCCGCATGCGCTCTCTCTCTGTCCCTCCCCCACTTGTGCTTTCTCTCTCAAGATAAATAAATAAACTTCCAAATTCCTATATAAAGCAGGATAAAGTGATGGATTAGCATCCAAGTTAGACCATTGAAGTTCAAATCCTAGTTTTATTAATCAGAAGATGTATATTTAACTACCCTGTGATGAAATTTTCTAAATTGTAAAATGAAGGAAATAATCCATATAAGTAGTTTGTTCTGATCATTAAATGAGTTAATACAGGCAACAAAATACACAATCTCTGATTATTGCTGAAAAAGAAGTTCAAAAAGCACCAATTAATATTATATGAAAAAATATGATACATATAGTAGAGATCCAAATGATAAGAAAATTTGTACTCATAACTTTATAGTTATTAGATGTAATAGAACATTCTATAATCCTTCATAATCCTATGACTGTGACAAATTGAAGTAATTTATATTGAATTATATTGTGCTTTATTGAATTATGAATTGAAACCATTATGAATTGAAAGGGTTATTAAAATTATCCTCAGAAATCACTGGTTTAGACTATTTTATAGAAGAGTTCTGCCAAACTTTCAAGAAACAGATAATCTCAATGCTTGATAAGCATTTTCGGAATTAAGTCTATGCACTTGGTAAAGTGTGTCTATCTGAGAAACTACTACAGACAGAGAAATATTTGAACAACCTCCTTTCAAATTAGAAAAAAGAAAAAAACGCTCATTTTCACCAATTCCATTCACATATTATTCATTTACAGCATAAACAAAAATAAATCAAATGCATAGAAAGGAGAATTCATTTTTTCATATTTATAGATAATAGAATTGCCTATATATAAAGCCAAAAATAATCCTTATACTGATTGAAATTATAATAAATAGTTGGATAAATAAAAGAGCAATATGTATAATACTTTGCATTTCTATACAACCAGCATAGAAACAGAGAATATAATTTTAGTATAAACTGCTCTGATGATCTCTATAAAAACTAAGTGACCTTGGAAAAGCTCACTGTGTTTTCATTCACATGTATATTAAATTGTGTAATAAAAATAAGGATTTTCACTGATTATTTTTTTTAATTTTTAAAAAAAATTTTTTTTCAACGTTTATTTTTGAGACAGAGACAGAGCATGAACAGGGGAGGGGCAGAGAGAGAGGGAGACACAGAATCTGAAACAGGCTGCAGGCTCTGAGCAGTCAGCACAGAGCCCAACGCGGGGCTCGAACTCACAGGCCGTGAGATCGTGACCTGAGCCGAAGTCCCGAAGTCGGACGCTTAACTGACCAAGCCACCCAGGCGCCCCTGAGTATTTTAAAGAATGATATAAACAGATTTTATTCCCATTGTATAGGTCACTTGTCCTAACAGACTGATCTTTTGATTCAATGAGATTATAATATGCATCCTGATATTTATTGTTGTGACTTTTGAAAGTTGACTCTAAACTTTATATAGATCAGCAAAATATCAAGAATAGCAAGGACATTGCTGGAATAGACAAAAATGGAGTAATAGCATGCCATACCTGACATAAATTTACAGTGGATAAACCAGTGAGCTGTATTGCCTTCTCAAGAAGCAAACTGTTCAGTGTAACAGCTCAGAAATAGACCATCCATGTGCATACAGAACTTTGATTTGCAACATGGTTTCCCAATGAGAAAATAAAGGGACTTATCACTAAATGGAATTGGAAACATTGTTTTATCTATATGGGATAGGTGCTTTGCAATCTCTATAATATGGTACTCATAGCACTAATATTTTCATAGGGAATACGTGGCAAAAGTCAGTATTGTATTAGTACTTGTTTAAAAGCTAGACCTTGGGTGGGTGGGGGAACAACAATCCTGATTTATAGCATTTACTACAATATTCTCTGGCCAATTTTTTCTTATTTTTTTTTAACATTTACTTACTTTTGAGAGCCAGAGACAGACAGCACAAGTGGGGGAGGGGCAGAGGGAGATGGAGACAGAATCCGAAGCAGCTCTAGGCTCTGAGCTGTCAGCACAGAGACTGACTTGGGGCTCAAACTCATGATCCACGAGATCATGACCTGAGCCAAAGTCGGACGCTTAACCACTGAGCAATCCAGGCACCATTTCTCTGACCAATTTTAAGTCACCAATGTGAGAACACTGGATGAGGAATAAAAGTGACAATTTTCATGGGGTAGAGGATCTATCTTTTTCAAAAAAAATTTTTTTAGTGTTTATTCATTTTTGAAGGAAAGAGAGACAGAGCATGAGTAGGGGATGGGCAGAGAGAAAGGGAGACAGAATCTTTTTTTTTTTTAATTTTTTTTTCAACGTTTTTATTTATTTTTGGGACAGAGAGAGACAGAGCATGAACGGGGGAGGGGCAGAGAGAGAGGGAGACACAGAATCAGAAACAGGCTCCAGGCTCTGAGCCATCAGCCCAGAGCCCGACGCGGGGCTCGAACTCACCGACCGTGAGATCGTGACCTGGCTGAAGTCGGACGCTTAACCGACTGCGCCACCCAGGCGCCCCTTTTTTTTTTTTAATTTTTTTTTAATTTTTTTTTTTTTTTTTTTTTAGGGAGACAGAATCTTAAGTGGGCCCCAGGCTCCCAGCTCTTAGCACAGAGCCTGATGTGGGGCTCAAACTCTTGGACCATGAGATCATGACCTGAGCCAAAAGCTGGATGCTTAACTTACTGAGCCGCCCAGACATCCCTAGAAGATCAATCTTAAGACACAAATAACGCAAATAATAAAATAAAATATTCAGATTAAAGATTACTTTTTAAAAAATATTTCAAAGATGGTAGAATTAGAAAATCTACAGATTTGGAAACGATCTTTGCAATTCAGAAAAATAATAAAATATGACAGAATATGTCCTAAAAATCAAAATAAGTAAACAATAGAAAAAAAAAACAATGGCCAAAGACATAAACATATATTTCAGAGAAAAGGAAATATGCATGGTCAGTAAACTTAAGAAAAAAAATGCTAAGATTTGAGAATACATAATTAGTTTTAACATGTGCATTCCCTGTGGCCCAAATAGAACAGAAAGACTGGCCTCCCAGAGCAAGAGGGAATTCATCAACACACTGCCTTCTTACTTTATCTGCACTGTTGGCTCTCCTGAGTCTCAAGCCTGCCAGCCCACACTTCAGAGTTTAGACTTCTTAGGCTCCATAGCTGCATGAGCCAATTCCTTATAATAAATCTCTATCTATCATCTATCTATCTATCATCTATCTATCTATCTACCTGTCATCATCTGTGTATCACCTATTGGTCTGTTTCCCCAAAGAACACTGACTAATGAGTATAGGAGCCATCATGAGTCAATGATTAGAATTAATACAACTCTGAGCACTAAGAATGAGGAGCGATAAAGAGAGACAGAGAACAGAGACAGAGAGACACTGACTGCCTTCACATAAGGGACAAGATTCATTTACACCAGCAAAGAAAATGGGGACAGAACCAGTGAACCCAAATGGAATATAATTCTTTATTACATATCCAGCTATATCTATGATTTCTCTTGAAGAGGTACATGTCTTCAGTAAATAAGAATTTTGTTTTTTAGAGGGAGAGAGAGCTCGCACAAGCACACACGAGAACTAGGGGAGGGCCGGGGGCGGGGGGAGAGAGACAGAGAGAGAGAGAGAGAGAGAGAGAGAGAGAGAGAGAGAGAGAGAGAATATCACAAGCAGGATCCACACCTAGTGAGGAGCCCAACCTGAGACTCTATCTCACTGCTGTGAGATCATGACCTGAGCCAAAATCAAGAGTCTGACGTTCATCCGAATGAGCCATCCAGGCATCCCAATATGAATTTATTTCAAAATGGTCCTGTTTTACTTGCAATACACTTTAAAGATGAGGGGACACTATAAAATGGACTTTTTAAGCTTTCTCTTTGATGTGTCATGGCTTAATTCTCAGGTATTGGTGGGTGTTATGCAAGAGATAAAATTTTGCATTTTAAATTACACATAATAAACTTACGATTATGCCTGAGGTTGTTTTCCCCTCTTGTTTCCAAAAATAAGTGTGAGATCCAAATGATTCCATTTTAGGTTTGTTGCTTGGGTTTGCAATGTAAATACTTCCAAAGTTCTTAATAATCATTAAAAAGTGCTGATACCTAAATAAATATTTTCCAAGATGTGAGTCTGAAACTGAATGTCACTTGGTGCTTTTCAGGAGGAGAGAATTTCTGTATAGAAAACTTGAAAGTCGTTCTTCATCCATTTATTTCAAAGTTGATTGTATTACTCATACAACATTTAAAAAGAGAAATCTAGTCAAAACATTCTAAAGAGTGTTTCTCTTATGTGTTATACTGAATATATATATTTTTTATTATTAAATGACCCTAGAATTTCTGGAATATACCCTGTTTTTCATAGTGTGATAGCCTTTTAAACTGTTAGATTCAGTGTTCTAATACTCAATTTACATTACTAAGATTGACCTATTGTTTTAGATTTTTTTTTTCACTGCTCCTTACTACAGTATAACATACAAATTTTAAAAAAAAGTAGGTGGGTAATGTTTCATTTTTCTCTTATCAAAACGTATATACTAAAATAATTAGATTTCAGATTTTCGTTTCTGGTAATCAGTCCTAATTTCTTCCAATATTATTCATAGCTTTTTATCTGCTGCTGAAGCCCATTTTAATAATTTATATTTCTTTTTTGTTACTGTGTACAAATTAATTAGCTTAAAGGGATAGAGTTTTGTCCTAACTGAAAGTGTTTGTTATACTCTTCCTATGAATAGAACTTTGTTTCTATGATGTCTCATTTGAATCTATAAGTGAGTAATCACAGAGGTTTAGGAAGTTCATGATTTTACTCACATTTACTCCTCTGTGCAAAGAATAGGATTTCTGGCTTCTTCAGAGTAATGAGGAAATATTAAACACCACTGAGATGGTAATGAAAAGCCATTGTCAAGGGTACTTAGGTCAAATATTGGCTCTGTTTCCCACAGCTTCCCAAATGTCCAGTAAGTGTTGGGGACTCAGCTCCCGCCACCCCGGGGCAAGTGCACCTTTCCCTGATCTATGCTGGTGAACGGACACTGTGAGTCACTGCAACTGTGGGCTTGTCACTTGAGCTCATTTTGTATGGAACTGTCATTCAAGGGAACTGAGGGTGTTTCGTTTCTTTGACAGACTCCATGACAGTTCAAAAGGTGTAGGGACTTCTGTCATGTCTTCTCAAAGTTCCTGTGTCAGAACATCTGCTGTCCTACAAAAGTCCCAAAGTAAGTTGCCCAGCAAAACACAGAGTCAAGCTTAGGTCCCCCCAGGAAGACATGTTTTTCAGCTGGGGATCTTTATAACTCGACTGGATTCTAAGTGAAAAACAGACATCTCTGACTTTAAGGGGAATCTGCTTTTTTGGGGAGGTATATCTGACATGGTTTGTTAGATCTGTCTTATTCATTCCCCTCAATATTTGTTCTAATTTTAGGTGCTAGGCAAGTTACTTTTTGACCCAAGTGCTTTCTGTGGATACCTCAGAGGGGTGCAAGACTTTAATATCTTGAAAAGTCCTAAACAAAACAGTTATTTGGTGGTGAACCATGATCCCAGCAGTATGCATGTGCACGTGTGTGTGTGTGTGTGTGTGTGTGTGTGTGTGTGTATGTGTGTGTGTGTGTATGGGATGGACCCTTGGAAGCCAGCAGCTGAGTGTAAAATCATAAGTAGCCCTGGATAAGAAATGTTGTTGGCCTCAGGAGTGCAATCGAAAGATTCTCAGTCCTACAGGGCTTTGAAGAATCCTCAAAATTGCTTTAAGAAGGAAGTAGACATTTATTTCAATACACAGAAGACTCCAATTCCAGACTGCGACTTTGGAACAATGAACACCACCCTTCCTAACTGGTAACTTCTGAACTGAGCTGAAAAGGGAGAAAATTTATGAATGTGCATAATAGAACGAATCTGTGATATGATAACATTGCTTAATTTTTAATACCTAAAGAGACTATTTGTATTTAGAAGTGATCAGAAAAGCTATGGGGTTTGCTACTTTCCAGACAGTGGGTAGGAAAATAAAGTTATTTTATAATATTTTAAATCTAATTAATTGAAGACATTCGTGTATAGTGCACACCCAAACCTATATTGAGAATGTATGTGTATCATAACTCAATAGCTGCTTATCATTTATGAATTTGTTGTTTATTTAATGCCACTTCAGCAGTCATTTGCTGACATTTTCAATGCTCACCGTTAAAAACTAGACAACTTGTACCAGTGTTCATGCTGGCACACTAAGTATGAGAGCATCTGTTTCCATAAACCCTTAAGAATACCAAGTATTGGAGCACTTGGGTGGTTCAGTTGGTTAAGCGTCCGACTTCAGCTCAGGTCATGGTCTCACAGTTCTTGGATTTGAGCCCCGCATTTGGCTCTGTGCTGACAGCTCAGGACCTCGAGTCTGCTTTGGATTCTGTGTCTCCTTCTCTGTCTGCCCCTCCCTTGCTCACACTTTGTCTCTTTCTTTCAAAAATAAATAGACATTAAAAAAATAAAAATAAAAAAGAATACGAAGTAATATCAATAGTCATTTAAGGATGACAGAGTCATTCAATAGGTTAAAATATTCATTATATTTCTGTTGTGATTTAAATGTCTTTTATTATTAGTGATTGTAAGCTATGGTATATCTTAATATAATATCATGCATATATATATATATATATATCATATAATAATTACATATATTGACCCTCTATTCTTTTTTGAATCATCTATGTATTAATTTGTAAGCTCTTTTTTATTTTAAATGAATTAATCTCATGAATATATCTATGTTGCAAATATGTAATTCAGTTTATCGTTTGGTGTTAATTTTGTCTTTATGATGAATCAATACAATGCCATATCTGTTACCTTCATAGTTTCTGCCCTTGGTGGAAGGCCATTTATGCATGGAAGGCATTCTTTATTATATTTTAAAGCACATTTTAAAATTTTCTTAGTGTTCATATATTTAATCTACCTGAAATGCATACTGTGCGTTTTGAGCTAGGACTATTGCTACTTTTCTTTCCCAATGAGTAGTCAACTATTTCATTCATTTAATAAAAAATGTATCTGTTTCTTATTGCTAAAAAATATCTCCATTACTAGCCATTATATTAATAGCTGCCTCTTCTAAGTTGGTGTTTTGTTTGTTTTTATTTTCTATTTATTTAGACTAATTTATTTAAAAAAATTATCCCAGTAACCTGGAGGAAAGGGCTGAGGATGTCTCATACATTTTGGGAGTATACAAATACATTTTGCACTGAAGGTCAACAAATGAACTATTGAATCATAGAATGAATTCACCTACCAACATGTTATGTACAAAGGGTACTTACAATTTATTTAAGTAAATTGATGAGTCAAACGAAGCTCACTTAGCTGACACCAAGTTAACATATATAATTTTATCAGTAGAAATCCAGTATTCAGAATAATGAAGAAGATTGGTCTTCTAACTTTATGCGGATTATATCAAAACTAAAACTTATGTCCATGGTGAGTTCTGAAATTTATGAGAATGATTATGGAAATCTTTAGACAGATTGTCCAGTGGTAAGAAAACTGGACAATATGTCATATGGGCATATGAAAACTCAATTGAGATTTTTGGTTAGTATGGTGGTGGGAAAACAGCTCCACATGCTAATGGGAAGGAGAATTTATATTCATTCTGTGTGAATTGCTTTGGTCAATCAGGCATATGAGGAAATTTTTATGCAAGGAAGCACTGCCTTCCCTTGGCTCCTGTTTAGCTGCCAAAACATTAAGTTTGTGCTCTGCTGACTGATTTATTCCCACTCTGCTTTAGGTTGTGTGGGATGGCTCACATTCTCAGTCAAGGAGGTAAAGAGTAAAACACCCAAATTCCTTTTATTAGTTTTATTTATTTATTTATTTATTTAGTTACTTATTTACTTACTTACTTACTATTAGATTGAGCTGAAAGTCTGTGCTACCAGAAATTAATTTCAAGAGCTGGTTCCCGGTTAATAACCTGATTTTTTTCGTTTCTCTTTTCTTTCTCTTTTGTTAAAATTAGAGATTTCATTTCCAAAGTGAATACCAGCAGTGTTCAGTTAATTAGGTGCCAAACAGAACAATATCCTGACCCAGCAACTCCATAGTTTCTTTGCATGGCTTACTGTGCATGTGTGAACATGCGCGTGTGTGTCTGTGTGTGAAGGGCGGAATCTGGAAATTTATTGCTAACCAGAATTACTTAAAACGTCAGGATTAGAGGTCCATTTAAGGATGTAGCTGTGCTCTTGGATTAGTCACAATTCAGGAGAGATCACTGAAGCCAGATGGGGCAATGCTGCAGAGCACACGTTTTCCCCCTATTGTTGGTCTTATGTCATGGGCAAAGAGAAAATGTAGGTATATAGAAGTGAAATCAGGCGCGCCTGGGTGGCTCAGTCAGTTAAGCGACTGACTTCAGCTCAGGTCATGATCTCATGGTTTGTGGGCGCGAGCCCCATGTGGGGGCTGACAGCTCAGAGCCTGGAGCCTGCTTCACATTCTGTCTCCCTCTCTCTGCCCTTCCCCACTCACACTCTGCCTCTCTCTGTCTCAAAAATAAGTAAACATTATAAAAGAAAGTCAGAGATTAGGCTCTCAGAGTTAAAAGGAAAGCACTGATTGTTATCACTCACCTTACTTTGAAATTTTGCTTCTGTAATTTCTTTGTTATTTGGGGTCTGCAGCCAATTGTCTGTGGAACAGAAGTCAACTTGTTTATTTTAAATAAGACAGTTTTTTCCCCTTTAATATCATTTAGAGAATAATTTGAAATTGTTTTGACTAACACATGGCTCCAGTAATGGAAACCAAGGCTAGTGGGTAGAAATGATAAGGAAACAACAAAGTTCTGACAATCCGATTTATCTTTACAAAGTAATAATCCTCTATAATTTCCCTCTGTCTTCAGGGTCTTGTGTTACAGGGTTTTACATTACTCATAAGAGCAAAACTGTAAATATCAGAGAGAGAGATAACATATTTCAATATTCAATCATAATAAACACTATAAGAGGGTAATAATTAGCTAAATATGCATTTAGTGAACAATTAATTGATAATTCCTAAGAGCAGGTTTGATGATGTGACTACTCATGGTTTAGGTTTTTCAGAAAGAGAAGAAACACTTATGGAGAAGCAAAATATATGAAGAGAGGAAAAACGGGTTATATATAAAAATTTTCTTCGGATTGGGCCAAATCAAATTAGGACTTTTAATTTAACTTTATAAATTAATAGTTTTAGATCACACTCCTAATACATCAGTTTTGACTCCATTTTATCATTCTGCTGTGCAGGAGGGGTGGGAAAGGAATGTACTTGGGATATTTTCAAAGTAGAATGGTGCAATTTGCAAGGCAAAGATGTATGAGACTTGGTCATAAAAATGGTGACCATCAATACCTATCTGCAAATCAAAATGTATTGGTAACATACCTGAAGTCCCAGATGTATAAAATATCTTATATATTCTGATGATGCCAAGATAAATGTGAAATGATAACTTCTGTATCCAGAAAAATGAATTCTCTACAAAGCAGAATTTTCTCTCTCCAATTGTGCATCAAATATATGGTCATGTCTGTTTTACTTACTTTATATAATACTATGTCACAAATGTAAATTGATGGCTCTATTAAAACTGTCAAAGAGATTGGTGAAATTTATTTGCTAGTTCATGTTCATGCACAACTGTTTTTCATTTGTTGGACAATTCATTTACCCTGACAGCTCTAATTTTACAGAACTGCTCTTTGAAACACAGAGTTGAGGTTGTTCTTTATATCAATATTCTATAACCTCCTTCATATTTTCTGCATTCACTACCTAGACATAACCCTCACAAAAATTACCTACTTTTGTTATTGTTAGTGTTCCTGCTGTCATTGCCAACATGCAGAAAAAGTTAGGGCTTGATCTACAGAGGCAAACTTTCTGGCAACAAGCGTTTCAAGGGTAAAGTTCGTAACTTAAATAGACATTGTTCTAGAACAGTAACGAATTCCCCAAACAAGCAGTGAGCATGTTGCATATTCTTTAGTCTATGAAGTCTGTTGTATGCATCAAAATGTGGATAAAAATCCGTCCCTCTTTCTACATAAGGAGGAAGGCAGAATAATTATGTTAGTCTTCTGGCACCAGTATTAATAGAATACGACCAATTTCTTTCTTTTTTTTTTGTGATAAATTTAGCAAAGTTACTCTCTGTAAATAACATTGCAGAAAAAAATGTTTTTTTCTCACTCTTCTTTATATATACTCTGTCAAGTCTGTGTCCTGTGAACAATCCAAATTTACAGTCTTGGGTTTTTCTTTCTGTATTTTAGCCAGTCTTCTCCTCTTTGTTTTTATGTTCCATTTGTTTAAAATTCCAACTATTTGTGTAAAGTTTCATCTTTTTCCTGAACTGGTGGACTTTAGACATTAGTTATTCTTTTTTTTCTGAATAACTCTTATTCTTATATCCAGTGGTATGCACATGTATTGGGTACTTCTGGTCCCTCCTTCTGTATTCACAAGTGTTGGCCACAAAGACACCAAGGTAATCTGAACATAGACTAAGGTGACCCATCCATTTTATTTTCTAGTTAGTTTGACACAAAAACAGGAAAATCCGCATACAGGACCAACTAATATATTGATTTCACATATACGTATATTTAGCTCTGCTTTTCCTCTTGGGCCAGTTATATTAAGTACACCCCAAAACATAGATGATGGCTTGGACCTTCTTGCCTAATATTCCAGAGAAGTATGTTCCTGACTGGTGCAGTTTCAAGGCTCTGCAATGTTGGCTTTTGCTTTATTTAAATTACCCAACACTGTCATGCAGACACCGCTAGTAACAGCTATGGGCAAAGCAGGAGCTGAAGCTCTCTCTATCCATTAAAGTCTTTTCGCAACAACCCAACTTTGTTCTTCTTCAGAGTTGTTTGGCATTTTGAACTCCTTTGTATACCCATATAAATTTTACAACCAATATGTCAACTTTTTCAAAAAATGTGTCTTTCGATTTTGAGTAGATTTGCATCGAAGCTAAGAATCAGTTTAGAGAGAGTAGCCATCTTTGTAACACTTGATATTTACACAAGCATGAATACAGTACTTCTTCATTTATTTAGGTCTTCTTAATATGTCACAACAATGTTTTGCTACTTTTAGTCTACAGGTTTTTCGTATCTTTTTATCAGATTTATTCCTAAGTCATTCATACTTTCATGTTATTAGTTATTATACATTTAAAATTTCAATTTATGATTTTTTTTAAGTTTACTTATTTATTTTTGAGAGAGAGAGCATGAGCAAGGGAGGGACAGAGAGAGGGAGAGAGAGAATCCCAAGCAGGCTCTGTGCTGTCACTCAGAGCCCAATGTGGGGCTCCATGCCATGAATGGTGAGATCATGACTTGAGTGGATATGAAGAGACAGATGCTTAACTGACTGAGCCACCCAGGCATCCCTCAATTTCCAATTTTTTATTGCTGATATATGGAAATTAAAAACAATTTTTAATGTTTATTTAGTTTTGAAAGGGAGAGAGGCACAGAGTGTGAATGGGGGAGGGGGGGAGAAAGAGGGAGACACAGAATCCGAAGCAGGCTCCAGGCTCTGAGCTGTCAGCACAGATCCCAACATGGGGCTCAAACTCAATAATGGCAAGATCATGACCTGAGCCAAAGTTGGACACAACCAACTAAGCCACCCAGGTGCCCCAATATATGGAAATTTTTGTATACTGATCTTGTATCCTGATCCCTTGCTAAATTCACTAATTATTTCTAGTAGCCTTTTTGTAGATTCTCAGAATTTCAACATAGACCTATCCTTGATAGGACCATATATGAGATATTAGACTTTGCAGGCTGTAATGTTTCTTCCAAGCTGCTCAGTTCTACCATTGTAGTGTGAAAGATGGTAGACACAACACACAAATTAGTGGTTGTGTTCCAATATCACATTGCTTAGTTTTTGGATATTAAATGAATCATAAATTTCTGGGATAAATCCCACTTCATCATGATGTTTTATTATATTTATGTATCATTGGGTTCCACTTGCTCAACTCTTATATGAAATATTAGCGTCTATGTTCTTGAAGGATATCAACCTGTAGTGTTCTTTGCTTCTAATGTTTTTGTCTAGTCTTAGTATCAAAGTAATGTTAGTATCATATAATGACTTACAAATGATTTTGCTTCTCTTTGATTATCTAGATGAGTTTGTGTGGAACTTTTATTATTTCTACCTGAGATGTTATGTAGAATTAGCCAATGAAGACAGCTGGGCCTTAAAGTTTCTTTGTGGGAAGAATAAAAAAAAAACACCTTTTTTTTAATGTTTTATTTACATTTAAGAGAGAGAGAGCGAGCACGAGTGGAGAAGGGGCAGAGAGATATGGAGACAGAATCTGAAGCAGGCTCCAGGTTCCAAGCTGTCAGCACAGAGCCTGATGTGGGGCTTGAACCCACAAACCGTGAGATCATGACCTGAGCTGAAGTCGGATGCTTCAACCAACTGAGCCACCAGGGCGACCTAAGATTTTTTTTTTTTTTTAATAAGCAGTACATAGTTTGGCTTTACACTTTTATCAAGCCTATAAATCTTAATCTTTTAATAAGCTATAGTTAACATGTTACTGTTTTAGTTACACTCGAATGTATTGTTTATTATATATATTGTTGGCTCAACCTCTTTTTTGTCTTCCTTCCTTCCTTTTTTGTCTTCTTTTGCATTAATTGGATATTTTTTTTATTTTTCCATTTTCTCTACTTCACTAGTGAGTTAGCTCCTACTCTTTATTATTTTAGTTCTTCTTTATGTTTTATAGTATACACATTTAAATTGCCAGTCTACTTTCAAGTGATAATCATACTTCATATGCATTATAAGTGTCTTAAAATAGTTTATTTTTATTTCTCCCATGCAGACTTCTGTACTATTATTGCCTTATGTTTATTTTTTACACATGTTTTACATTCCATGGTTATTTTTTAAAAATTTTTTAATGTTTATTTATTTATTTATTAAAAATTTTTTTTTAACGTTTATTTATTTTTTGAGACAGAGAGAGACAGAGCATGAATGGGGGAGGGTCAGAGAGAGGGAGACACAGAGTCTAAAACAGGCTCCAGGCTCTGAGCTGTCAGCACAGAGCCCGACACAGGGCTCGAACTCACGGACCATGAGATCATGACCTGAGCCAAAGTTGGACGCTTAACCGACCAAGCCACCCAGGCGCCCCAATGTTTATTTATTTTTGAGAGAGAGAAAGAGAGAGACAGAGCATGAGCAGGGGAGGGGCAGAGGGAGAGGGAGACAGATTCCCAGATCCCAGAGCTCCAGGCTCTGATCTGTCAACAAAGAGCCCAACGAGGGGCTCGAACTCATGTAAGATCATGACCAGAGCCAAAGTCAGATGCTTAACCGACTGAGCCACGCATGTGTCCCCTATGGTTATTTTTAAAGAGTCTATTCAAAGAATAAGAAACAAATTTCGTGTGTAGTTACCATTTCTGGTGCTTTTTATTCCTTTGCACAGATGACTATCTCTCCCTGGCATAATTTCACTCTGTCTGTAATCCACTATTATTCTATTATACTAGAAGCTTGTGGAAATGATGCTAAGGTGTGGGAGAGGTGAAACACTCTGTTATGTGTACATGTCAGTCTGTAGCGGTCCTGGGTCCCTGTGTCCTCCACAAGTG
Organism: Acinonyx jubatus; assembly: GCF_027475565.1. NCBI lineage: Eukaryota > Metazoa > Chordata > Mammalia > Carnivora > Felidae > Acinonyx > Acinonyx jubatus. The sequence goes on from NC_069393.1 coordinate 8,899,188, forward strand.
TGAGTCAGGAAAACTAGTGGGGCTGGGGCTGGGTAAAGTTTTCTTTAGAATAGACTTTTGCTCTGGACAACACTCTAGGCATAATTCAAGTTGGTTACTTTACCCTCCTCCTGCCAGAGCCATGGGGGATTGTTCTTGGCTCTTCACAATGGGAAATTGTGTTTTACTGGAGGTGAAAACCATTGGAAGTATGGTGGCTCCCTAAGACTGCAGCCCTGAAGAGTTTCTGACACTGGTTTATCATAAACTTGACAAAATTATCATGTCAGGTTTCCTACCTGTTTATTGTTCCAGTGGCTTCTGCTCAGGATGAGATGAACTTGGCTGTGCTCCGTGTTTGCCCTGATCTTCAGAAGCAGCTTCTCCTGCTATTTCATCTCTCTGTAAGTTTCAAGAAAAATCATTGATAATCAGTTTGTTCAGTTTTTACTTGTTCTCGGGACATAAAAGGCAACTTCCAAGGTCTTTACATATTGGACTTAAAACCAAAAGTGGAAATCATTTTTATTAACTGGTTTAATGTATTTCACTGTGAATTCCTATATCCACACTGGGTTAAATAGACTAATGTGTCCTCTTGTTATTGATCTTATTTTCCTTGTATGCCTGGTAAACTTTTGCTGGATACCAGACATTGTAAATCTTACCTTGCTGTAGTTCTGGATGTTTCGTATGCCTAAAAGTGTTGAGCTTTGTTTTGGGGTGTAGTTAAGTTACTTATAAGTAGTTTGATTCTTTTAGATATTGGTTTCATGATTTGTTAAGCAAAACTAAAGCAGTGTCAGTCTAGGGATGATTTTGACTACAGAGGCATCCCACTGTAAAACTCTCCCCAGTGTTTTGCGGATCATGAGGATTTCCAGTCTGGCTACTGGGAGCAAGCACTATTCCGGGTCTTGTGTTAGATCTAAGCACTGTCACCTCTTAGATTTTAGGCTATTCTTTCCAAGTCTCTTGCTAGCCAGATGAACCTTTTAATCTTTATCATTTGGATAACCATTTTTACTCCAAGGGCATAGAAAAATACCATTTGGAATTTCTATCTTTACATGTGGATAACAAAATCCATGTTTTAAAACAGTTTAATTAGGGGCACCTGGGTGGTTCGGTCGGTTGAGCATCTGACTCTTGATTTTAGCTCAGGTCATGATCTCATGGTTCATGAGTTTGAGCCCTGGATTGGGGTCTGAGCCGACAGTGTGGAGTCTGCTTGGGATTCTCTCTTTCCCTTCCTCTGCCCCTCCCCCCTGCTTGTGTGCTGTCTGTCTGTCTCTCTCTCTCTCAAAATAAATAAATAAATAAACTTATAAAAACAATTTAATTAAATGGAATAATAGGTAACATGAAACTAGTTTACCTGTAAACCTGCTACAAGTAAACCTAATAGTTGAAAGTTTTTATTATAACATTAGCCTAAATTAAATGACAGCTATTTTTTACAGAAAGCAAATACCATCAGGATTTCAAAAAAGAAAGAAAAAAGGAATTATATGAGGGGTAGGAGGGTCATATAAACTTTGTAGAACTAGAAAATAAACTGAAGCAGGAAGAAATAGTTAATCTCAAAGGCAACTCTGAAGGAAAAGTACAGAGAGATGGAGAGAAGTAGCAGCCTAAGCAAGAAGGGGTTTGATGGTTTGAAGGGATAGATATAATGTAGATTTTGATTCATGAAATATCATTTTCACCTCATAATGACTATTTCTCTCTCATTATTCTGATTGGGGTAAGGATAGTAATAGATGAAATTCTACAATTTAAGACATACATACGCACGCGCACACACACACACACACACACACACACACACATGCATTCACAAAAGACTAGCTAACATCACATATATAAGTCCATTGGCTGCTGAGGATAGAAATTTCTAACCAAAAGCTGGTCCCTAAGTAGTAAGCTATGACTAGGCTAATGGTCATGTGACAAGGCATAACCTACAGCTAATATCTACTCAGAGCCATTTACATAAGGTTTATTAGCTCTGGCTACTGTTCCTTTTATTTGTCAGCAAGAGGAACTATTTTTCCATACAATAGGGAAACTTCAGAGACAGAGTATAAATAAATCATCTTAGGGATATAAACATTTTGGTGAATTATAGTCTCCCTAAAGCCAAAGGGAATCTTGTTGCCACATATCTCTTAACATTGCTTTACCTTGAGTTTTAAAATTAAAGATTGGAAACTTGTGTTTTTACTTCCATTTTAAAGGGATATATTCTCAATTGGTAAGTCAGTTTTTACTTGATTTGTGTAGAAAGATCATATTCCACATAGCCAATACCTATGGATATAGATAAATATAAATATAGAAAGATTTATTATAGGAATCGACTCACACAAAAATGGAGGCTGAGAAGTCCTATGATTTTCCATCTGCAAACTGCAGAACCAGGAAAGCCAGTGGTATAGTTCAGTCCAAGTCTGATAGGCTGAGAACTAGGGGAGCTGATATCATAAGTACTGGTCTGAGTCTGAAGCCTTGAGAACCAGGAACACCCATCTATGAGGGCAGAAAAATATAGACATCTCAGCTCTAGCAGAGAGAGAAAATTCACCCTTTTTCCACCTTTTTGTTTTGTTCAAGCACTCAGGGGTTTGTATGATGCTCACTCACATTGGTGAAGGAAATCTTCTTTACTAAGTCTACTGATTCAAATGCTGATCTCTTTTGGAGACACACTCACAGGAACACCCAGAAATTGTGTTTACCAGCTCTCTCGGGATCGTTACCCAGTCAATTAATGATCCTAATAACCTAGATATTGCAGAATGTAATTTTGAAAGGTAGCTGCACAAATTTTTATCCAAACTCCTACTTTTCCATTGAGAGGTAGATCTATGTTTCCTCCCCCATAAACTGGATGGATCTACTTAAATGCCTTAATCAATAAACTCCAAAGGAAATGACACTGCATGGCTTTTGTGGCTATAGGTCATAAATGTCAACAGGTGTACTCAAAGCTAGCGTCTTTCTTGATTCAAGTGTTATTATAGCCATGTTGGAACATCAAAAATTAAAGGCAGAAAATTCTGCAGAAGGTATTTCCATGGAGAAAGGTAAACTAACCTGCAGGTACTTTTCCATAAGAGCTTTGGCTACTTCTGTGCACAAGGCAAGAGACAGAGTTTCCCAAGGTTTGGACAAAGGCTTTGAAATAGGAAGTGACTAGGGGTGCCTGGGTGGCTCAGCTGATTAAGGATCTGACTTTGATTCAGGTCATGATCTCCTGGTTCATGGGTTCAAGCCCCACATTGGGCTCTGTGCTGACAGCTCAGAGCCTGGAGCCTGCTTTGGATTCTTTGTCTCCCTCTCTCCCTGCCCCTCCCCTGCTTGCACTCTGTCTCTCTCAAAATAAACATCAAAGACATTTTTTTAGAAAAAAAAGTCACTAAATTAGCATAACTTTCACTACTCATCAGAGGCTCCAGAGAATATGATAACAGTAAAAACAACACAATAAGGGTTGAACAGCCAGAATTTTACTGAGAAAAGAAGAGCAGTGAATTGGGTTTTCAGGCTGCCAGTTTCCACCTTAAAGTGTTTGTAAATTTCAGAAGTTTTTTGAGATAGGAAGCTAAGGGACAAAGCAAAAAGTTTCCAAAACTCAGAGTTGAAGGTTTAGCATTAAGACCTCTGTGGCAGGGAAAACCCCGGTGATATCCTCAGTCTCCAATTGGATGGCATTCTCTGTTGATGAAGTTACAGCATTGGAAATTATTTAGAGGTAAATAGAACTCTAGCCAACAGGCAACCTTACCCATATTTGAGTCAGTCCATGACTGAATCAAGCCAATCACTCAACCTGCCTAGGAAAATAAAAACTGACAAAAATAAAAAAAAAATAAATAAAAAATAAAAAGTGAAGTAGATAGATGTGAAAACAGTATAGGATATTTTAACATATTTTTTTCAGTATCTGAGAAAAAAGAAAATGAAAAGAATGTTAAGAAAATTATTTGAGGTAATTCTAGGAAGATGTAGTAGAAAGCAGCAGAAATCTATCTCCCCCACTAGACAACAGTTGCACTGGTAGAATCTGTCTGCTGTAACTAGTTTGGAATTCTGGAGTATATTGAAGGCTTGCATCTTCCAGGGGAAAGCTTGAATGAAAAGTTGCAGTTAAATGTGGTCAGGTTCAGCTCTTAGCACACGAATAGCTTTCTGTCTCCTATGGCAGGCAACTACACATATTCTTTTGGAGTCAGCTTGCAAAGAGAAGGTGGTAGCCAGCATGGGAGACATGTTGGGAATCTGATAACTAATTGTTTCTAATCACAGACTTGCAACAGAGAGGGCAGCCATTATTGTTGAACTTCCAAACATTTTTGCAATCCCCTTTCCCTTCTATAGGATTTAAAGTGACTTCCATAAGATTTAAAGGACTAGCATCTTTTCTCCATCTTCATTTTTCTCTTTTTTCTCTTTGAGAGCCAGACATTGAAGACTAGGACATCCAAAAGCCTCTTCATATGCAGGGGAAATTAGAAAGACGTTGTGCATGACCATGGGAAAGTATAGGCTCAGAAAGACCTGAGAAGATATTAAGTTTGCACTTAATTCTGATCCTCAGTACAGACTCAGAGAAAGTTTACAACAATAAAACAAACAAAACCCACAGCAAACCCTAGGGAAGATGGGGGGTGGGATCTGATTTCCAGAGTTACTACATTATTAGATTCAAATGTCCAGTTTAAAACCTAAAATCTCAAGGCAACAGGAAATCCTGGCCTATTCAAAGGAAAAAAATAAACCAACATAAAGTGTCCTTCAAAGACTTGATGGTGACACTACTACTTATCAAACTCAACACCCCAAAAATAGACAAATATTTTAAACAATTATCTTAAAGACACTCAAAAACTAAAAGAAGTCATGGAAAAAGTCAAGAAAATGATGCATGAACAATATTGAAATATCAATAAAGTAATAAAAAACATAAAACAAACCAAGAAGAAATTATGGAACTCAGAAAGGCAATGATTGATATGAACAAAAAATTGAAGAGATTCAAAGGCAGATTTGAACATGTAGAGAAAGAATCAATGAATGTGAAGATAAGACAATGAAAAGTGTAAATTCTGAGGAATAGAAAGAAAGGAAGACTAAAGCAAAGTGAATAGAGCCTAAGAAACATGTGAGAGGCCATCAAGTAGACCAACCTATGCATTGTGGGAGTCCTAGCAAGATATGTGAAAAAGAAACAGAATATTTGAAAAAATAATGGCTGAAATCTTCCCAGATTTGAAGCAAAATGTGAATATATAAACATCCAAGAAGGCTAATGAACTCCAAGTAGTATGAAACAAAGAGACCCACAATGGGACATATGATAATCAAACTGATAAAAGAAAATGACAAAGAATATTTTAGAAGGATAAGGGAGAAGCGGGTCATCTCATACAAGGGATCCTCAATAAGATTATCAACAGATTTCTAATCAAAAGCATTGGAGACCAGAAGGCAGTGAGTTTATATATTCAAAATGCTAAAAGAAAAAATATTAATTGAGAGTCCTACCTCCAGCAAAACTGTCATTCAAAATGAGGGAAAAATAAAGATATTCTCAGATAAACAAGAGCTTAAGGAGATCATTACCATTAGATCTGCCCTGCAAAAACGCTAGAGGAGGTCTTTCAGGTTGAAAGGACACCATACTGTATATTGAAACCATATAGATAAAAAAAGATTTCAGTAGAGATAAATAAATGGGCAATTATAAAAACTAATATTGTAACTATGGTGTGTAACTTCTACTTTTTATTTTCCACATAGTTTAAGAGACTAATACATTAAAAGTAAAATAAGTACTAGTCTAAAAAGGTAATATTATAAATTTAGTTTATAACTCCTCATTTTGTTTTCTACATAATTTAAGAGATTAATACATTAAAATTACTAGTGCTTTGAGAAAAAAGTTATAAACATATAATTTTGTGATACCAACAACTGAAAGGAGTAGGGATGGAGGAGTTAAAGGAGCAGAGCTTTTGTATGCTGTTGAAATTAAGGTGGTATAAATTCAAACTAGTGTCATAACCTTAGGACATTAAATGTAATCCCCTTGGATGGGGTGACTGGGCGGCTCAGTCAGTTAAGTGTCCAACTTGGCACAAGTCATGATCTCACAGTTTGTGAGTTTGAGCCCTGTGTCAGGCTCTGTGTTGACAGCTCAGAGCCTGGAGCCTGCTTTGGATTCTGTGCCATTCCCCTCTCTGACCTTCCCCCAGCTTGTGCTCTGTCATTCTCTGTCTCTCAAATAAATAAACATTTTTTAAAAAATAATAAAAACATAATTTAAAAATGTCATCCTGTTGGTAACCACAAAGAAAATAGTTAAAGACTATACACAGAAGAAATTGAGAAAGGACTTTAAATAAGACACAACAGTGATATACCATTCACAACTATTAGAGTGGCTACTATCATAAAACCTCCCCAAGACAGAAAATAACAAGCATTGGTGAGCATGTAGAGAAATTGGGACATTTGTGCACTGTTGATGGGATGTAAAATGATATAGCCACTTGAAAAACAGTATTGCAGTTCCTCAAAAAATTAAAAATAGAATTATCATATGATCTAGCAATTCCATTTCTGGGTATATACTCAAAATGTTAGAAGCATAGTCTTGAAGAAATATTTGTACACCTCTATGCATCATAGCAGCATTAACTAGCAATAGCTAAAACATTGAAGCAATACCAGTGTCCATTAATGGATAAATACATAGGCCAAATATGGCAGATTCATACAGTAAGATATTATTCAACCTTAAAAAGTAAGGAAAACCTGTCATAGGCTACAAAATTGATGAATGTGAGAACATTATGCTAAGTGAAATAAGCCAGTCACAAATAGACAGATAATGTATTATTCCACTTACATCAGGTACTTACAGTAGTCAAAACCATAAAGACATAATGTAGAATGTTGGTTACCACGGACAGGGGGAAAAGGGAATGGTGAGTTATTGTTTATTGTACAGAGCTCTAGTTTTTCAGGATGAAAAGAGTTCTCAAGATGGATGGTCATGATGGTTGCACAAAAATATAAATGCACTTAATATCACTTAACTGTACACATAAAAGTGGTAAAGATGGTGAATTTTATATTATGTGTATTTTTACACAAAAATTAGAAAAAATAAATAATTTGAATATTTAAATATCATATGAAGAAGAAATCCAACATATATATAATCAACAATTGTGTAGTGCACATTATTTTTAATTGTACATGAGCCAATTATCATGAATATTATGTGTGAACCATAAAGCAAATTTCAACAACTAATTTTGAAGAATTGACATACAAAGTATATTTTCTGACAAGAGAAATTAAGGTTGAATTCAGTAACAGATAAAACCAAAGAATTCTCAAATATTCATCAAAACATTTCTCAATAATTCATAGTAAAAGAATAATATTTTAAGAAATATTTTAATTGAATCTTTCTAAAGATAATGCATGGTATACAAATTGCATTCAAAGCAGTGCTTAGATGACAATTATAGCCTTGAATGCATATGCTTTTTAAAAAGCCTACAAATCAATTACTTAATAATCCACCTCAGGAAGTTTAAAAGAATAAAACTATTAAATTACAGCCAAATAAATGGGAAAGAAGGAAACAGCGAAGAACAGAATATTTTTGTAAAAAGAAATCAATGAAATAGCTATATATTAGAAAAGATTTTTAATAGGAAAAAATTGGCATAGTCAAAATTTTATTCTCAGAATTGATAATACCCTAAAAAATTCAGAAAGAGAGAGAGAGAGAGAGAAAGAGAGTGAGAGAGAATATATGTCAGGAATGGAAAAAGGGGCATCACTACAGATCTTACAGGTATTAAAAAGAAAAGTAAGGTAATACTAGGGATACATTTATTCAATCAAATTTGAAAATATAGATGAAATAAAAAATTTCTTGAAAATAAAAAAATGCTTAAAGAAGGAGAAAGAAAATCTGAAAATCCTTTAAGAGAGAAATCGAATTATGTCAGACTTTTCCACAAAGAAAACTCTGATTACATGCTTCATCAATGGATTTATAAAAGAGACAATACCAACACGCAATACTCTCCAGGGGAAAAAAAATCATAATTACTTAAGAATTTATTTTATGAGTCCCACAGAATCATGATACTAATACTTGTTAGTAATAAGTAGTATTAGTAATAATACTACTTGTATTAGTAATAATACAAGGAATACTTGTTAATACTAACAAGTATTAGTATTAGTATCACAAATACCTGACAAGGCTCTCAAAGGAAGAAGGGTGTTTATAAAACTTCTCTCATAAGCATAAATGCACATATCTTAAAATATCAATAAGTTGAATCTGGCAATATGCAAAAAGGAAAATCTGAAGCATGGACTGAAATTTGACTATGTGTGATTTAGTTCAGGACTACAAAGTTGGTATAACTTCAAAACTCAATTTTTCCTTAACAGAGTAAAAAAAAAATTACACAATCACTTCAAATAGAAACACAAAAGGCATCTGATAAAATACAATACACATCAATGACAAAACTCCTGTCAAAACATAAGTCTCATAAATATATCTTAAAACAAGCAACAGTGAATTTTATACTTAATGGTGAAAATTTTAGTATTTTCCCTCTGAAATAAAGAATAAGATAAAAATATTCATCATTACCACCTCCATTCAAGTTGGACAAAGGCTCTAGAATTTTAGTAAGAAAAGAAAAAGAAACAAAATTGAAATTGTCTGAAGAATGAAAGGAAGATATTTTTATTTGCTGTCTTTTAATGTAGAAAATTAAAAAGAATCTGCAGATAAAATATTAAACATAATAAATGAATTTAACAAGCTCACTGAATAAAACAAAGTCACTGTAGTGCCAAATAATTAAAGTATACAATTTTAAAAGAAATCACTTGTAAAAACAACTGAAAACATCAAATACATAGGAATACATCTAAAATTGTGTTACTCCAAAAAGTACCAATTAAAGATGACCTAATTAAATGGAAATATATACCATGTTCAAGATTTGTATGACTCAATATAGCTAAACATCTCGTCTTGCCAAATTTACCAATAGTATTAATGCAATTGTAATAAAAATCCCAACAAAACATCTTTGTCAAAATTGAAAACTGATTCTTCAAATTGGATGAAAAATGAAAATTACCAAGACGAATCCATATAAGCTTAAAGAAGATAACAATCGGAAGGTGTATATCAGACATCAAGACTCATTATAATACCATAATAGGTAACACAAATTGGTACAGGTGACAGAACAGACAAACCAACTAATGGGAAAAAAATAAATTACTGATACATTTCAACACAAATACGGTCACTGGATTTAAAAAGCTGTCTCTGGCATGTGGTTGGAGAAAGAATCATCTTTTACTAAATGGTGCTGGATTTAACTGATACATAGAAGAAAAAAGATATTGCAAAATACCTTACAGCATAAACAAATATCAATTCCAGATGGACTACTGTCCTGACTGTGAAAAGTAAAACCATAAAACGTATTGATGATAACATTACAGAATATCTTCATAATCCTGAGATAAGCACAGATTTATCAAAGGACATGAAATCACACTAAACATACATGAACATTTTATTTAATAAATTTGACTTCAGGGACACCTGCGTGGCTCAGTCAGTTAAGCGTCCAACTTAAGCTCAGGTCATGATCTCACAGTTCGTGAGTTTGAGCCCCACATCGGGCTCTGTGCTGACAGCTCAGAGCCTGCAGCCTGTTTCAGATTCTGTCTCCCTCTCTCTCTGGCCCTCCCCAGCTTGCACTGTCTCTCTCTCTCTCTCTCTCTGTCTCTCAAAAATAAATAAACATTTAAAAATGTTAATAAAAAATAAAATTGACTTCATTAAAATTAAGGACTTTTGTTCCCCAAGTAATTTTCATATATCATATAATATGTAATGATATGTAATAGTTTTGAACAGGTAATTCAATGAAAGTGATGCCTACCCTCTTCATAATGATATAAGAAAGGACTGTGTTATTTGTTTTCAGTGATATTCAAATGAAAATCAAAATGAGATCCCCCTATATACTTACAGGTATAGAGTAAAAATCAATATAGAGAAAAACTGTCACTAACAAATGAGAAACAAACTCTCAAACACTGCTAGCAAGCTGTTTTAGGAAAGATGGCAGTGTCTACTAAACTGAACATAAATATCTTCTAACACCAGTCTCACTTCCAGCAATCTACCGAATGGAAACGAGGCCATACACCATTAACAGACATGCACACTAATGATTACAGTGGCTTCATTACTTAGACACAAAACCTGGAATCAATTAAAATGTGTATCAACAGTAAAATGGATAAATTCATTTATGTGCAATTTATTGTATCATCAAAAAATATTAAAAAATCATCCTAGTTTGCATTTTTAAGCTATGTTTTTGGTGGAAGCCATGAATGCAAGTATCTACCAGTGCTCACAATCCAACATGTATCATCTAAATGAGACCTATCATGTGTACCTCCAGCACAATGCTGTCATGAAAGATTGTGAATCCAGTGTGGCCGTATTTTCTAATATGTTAAACTAGAAACTAGAATTGTTTTATTCTAAACTATATTTTCTAATACACTATGAGAGCTAGATGTTTTTGTGAAATTTTCTCATTTGAAGGGTCTCTTTTATCCTCTAAAGCAGTATTTGAGCATAAAAAATGTAAAGTGTGTTTGATTTAGGGGCAAATGTTTTGTGCTCATTTTGATCTTGATATGGTCATTACTACTGGGTATTTACCCAAAGAATACAAAAGCACTAATTGAAAGGCTATATGCACCTATATGATGTTGCAGCATTATTTACAATAGCCAAATTATGGAAGTGTCAATCCACAAATGAATGGATAAAGAAGTGGTATATCTATAGATAGATAGATAGATCGATCGATCGATCGATCGATCGATCTTAACTACAGAGAACAAACATAGGGTTACCAGAGGAGACGTGGGTGGGGTGATGGGTGAAATAGGTGATGTGGATTAAAAGGACACTTATCTCGATGAGCACTGAGTAATGTATGAAATTGTTGAATCACTATATTGTACACTTGAAACTAATATAACACTTTATGTTAACTACACTGGAATTAAACTAAAATTTTAAAAATCTTAAAATAGATTTCTCTATTTTATAAATTTTGTGGGAGGAAAGGTATACTTGTCCTTTTGTATTTGCTTAGGCAACCTCTGTGCAGTGTTAGGGTGTTGTGTGTGTGTGTGTGTGTGTGTGTGTGTTTCTTTTTTCTTATCATGACATATTTCCCTCTCAGATACCTCAGCTTTCACAAGTCACTTTTATTCTTTCCCCCAGATCAGCTGACCATCAACAAAGCATTCTATATTGATGATTCAATATTGAATCATCAATATAGAATGGTTGCAATCCAATTACTTGTCAGGATGTATAACCTCAAACCTGCTATAGCTCAATATTTATGAAAAGCAAGTTGAGAGGCACAATATTTATGGGAAAATTTCTGAATGGTAAGCATTGCACTCATATCTCTAAATGCTCTAATAGCTATCCGTAAATTAATTCAGAGTGTAAGTGTACCAGCAGCCCAGACCACATAATTTTACCACCTCCTCATATAAGAGCATTTACAGAATTGCATTTTGGCAAGATGCCATCATCATGTGATGAGGGATAGTATAAGAAACATCCTTAAGGCATTTGCTGCTCTTAGGCCACATACTGCTTTTCCTATGACAGATCCCCAGAGAAATATCTCTCAGATCTCAGAATCAGAAAAAGGCTGTGCATGTTAATTGAATTGCTTTTGTTTCATGGACTATATGATTTATTTGCTTCCCTGCTTTTCAAAAGCAGGGGACCTGGACCTGGAACTATATCCATGTAAAGAAAACTAGAGAATGAATATTGAGTATGGATATTTTCTCTGGAAAATTAATTTCACTCAAATGTGTAGAGAAAACATGTTGAATTTGGGGGCTCTCCAAACACTTTGTCACATAGGGGCATAAATAAACTCATCTAAATTCAATGTCTTCATTTTGATAATTTAATATGTTTAGCTTTTAGTTTATTTTGTTTCACAAACATAAGTTCACAAAGCATACATTTGAGCATAAGCTTAAAGCCACTAAAATGTGTGAGAAAATTTAGAATATAAAGAAGATATAAAATCATTAAGACTATGACAGACATAGAATCCCTTCTGATGTAACCCCCAAAGATCTTTGACAACAAATGTGAAAGCATTCGTCAGTTATACCAAGATTTTGGTAGAAAACATACTCAAATACTTACATAAAATATATACTGAAATAAAAATTAACTCTGATTCCTTTTATACAAAAAAAAATCCTGAAACGTGACAACCTGAATACATGACTTTTATGTGGTTCTCCATATATATTTAGTACTTCTTGACTTCTGTGTAAAGAAGGACTAAGCAAGTATATTCATTGTAATATTAAAGGCAGACTTACAAAATTGTAATTTTACCATATACTATTCGGGGAATGAAATTTCACTTAACCGCTACAAAACAAAATGATGAATGTTGTTAATTCACAAGAAAAGATTTCTGAGTTGAAACAAGTTGCAAGGTGAGGACAAGAGAGGATACTAAAAGTTTCAAAAGGTAAAGAAACAGGATACTAACAAGAATCATACTAGAATCAAGCATTACATTAACAGTACTAAGTGCAAATAAATAAATAGATAGATAGATAGATAAAAATAACAGTACTAAATGCAAGATCAGTATCTCCAGGTTTTTAAAAGGCATGTGGTTATGGAGACACAGTTCCAAATCAAATCAAAACAGGCAAATTAAACATTACCATATATAATGCTTTTCAGAAGTTAGCCACCTTTCCAAATGGTCCTTTAAAAAAAGCCTCAGGATCACTAATCATCAGGGAAATGCAAATCAAAAGCACAATATCACCTCATTGGCTAGAATGGTTGAATAAAAAAGACAAGAAATGACAAGTGTTGGCAAGGATGTGGGGAAAAAAAAAAGGAACCCTCGTACACTGTTGGTGAGAATCTGAATTGGTGCATCCACTGTGGAAAACATTATGGAGCTTCCTCCAAAAATCAAAAATAGAATTACCATAAGATTTAATAATTCTACTACCAAGTACTTATCCCAAGAAAATGGAAACACTAATTTGAGATGATACATGCCCCTCTATGTTTATCGCAGTATTATTTACAATAGCCAAGATATGGAAGCAACTCAAATGTCCATCAATAGGTAAATGGAGAAAGAAGGGGTGATGTATATACAATGGAATATTACTCAGCCATAAAAAAATTACTTCCCATTTGTAACAACATGGATAGGCCCAGAGGGTATGATGCTAAGTAAAATAAGTCAGAATAAGACAAACACCATATGATTTCACTTATATGTGGAATCTGAAACACAAAATAAGTGAATAAACAAATCAGAAACAGATGTATAAATACAGATAAAGAACTAATGGTTGATAGAAAGGACAGGGGTGGGGTGAGGGCACTGTGGGTGACAGAATGGGATGTACAAGCTTCCAGGTATGCAATGAATAATGGGGACAAAAGCTGTAGCACGGGGAATGCAGTCAGTTTTTGTAAGAGTTGTATGGTGACGGATTGTAGCTACAATTGTGCTGAGACACCCAAAACTAATATTACACTGTATGTTAGCTAACTGGAATTTAAAATAAAACTTAAAAAAAAAAGAATGCAAGATAGAATGCATTTAAATTTCCCCCCTGAATCAGTCACCTGGAGAAGCAGATTTAGTAGATTTTTGCTAAAATCTCTTTTCTATGGTTTTAATATCATACTTTGTGCATATATAGATATTAAATAATCACAATAGTGTATATGCTGTTCACTAGTTTTCCCTTTCGAATGAACCTACGGGAAAAAAATGAAAAAGATTAAATTTTAGTTACTGATCAGAATATAAATGTTATAAATAATATATTCAATGTTCTTGAAATAATATTGTAACAGCAGCTGGTAAGTGAAGAGATTGCAGACGGTGACCAAATGTAGGCTCAATAAAACACTAAAATATAATTTCTAATGTTGACAGATTCAGATATAATTGTAAAATATATCATATAAATAAAAATAAACACAAAACACGAAACTTGAGAGCAGTGAATGAAGAAATGGAAATCGTTTCCATAAGCTAAATTTTTGTTATTAGTTAACAAATATCTGAAATTAAGGAATGAACATATATGCATGGTGTGTAAATTTTATCAAGATTAAGATAATAACTTTTAAGAGTGGTTTCTTTTGGGAGGCTTGGCTGGCTCAGTTGGTAAAACATGTGACTCTTGATCTTGGGGTCATGGGTTCCAGTCCTTTGTAGGATGTAGAAATTGCTTAAAAATAAAATCTTTAAAAAAAGAAAATACAAGTGGTGTCTTTTAAGAGGATGTAATTTAGGATGATATAGAGAAGACATTTTTGTTTTAAATTTTATACTCCACAGTTCTGTTTAATCATTTTTTTAGCCATCTGAATATGTTACTCAACATCAAATTATTTTTATGAAGCCTGACTATTTTGTTTTCCATGCAATTTTTACAGCTAAAAATAGAGAATTATCAATAATACAACAAGCAGTAAAGAACAATATGTCTATGTTTTATCTTTCAATATGCTTATAAAGCATCTTGACAGGTAATGTTACCACAGTAAAAGAATTGCTGGTCAAATCTTGGGTTATGAATATAGTTAAATGGAATATGAATCAAAAAAGATTGTAAAATCTATATATAATGTTATCAAATGCTTAAAAATTGTTTTTAATGTTTATTTATTTTTGAGAGAGAGAGAGAGAGAGAGAGCATGAGAGAGGGAGGGACTGATAGAGGGAGACACAGAATCCGAAGCGGGCTCCAGGCTCTGAGCTGTCAGCACAGAGTCCAACATGGGGCTCAAACTCACGAACCATGAGATCATGACCTGAGATGAAGTCTGACACTCAACCTACTGAGCCACCCAGGCTCCCCTCAAATGCTTTTTAAGGTACTTCTGAGACCTGTTTAGATCATTGCTTGGTAAATAATGAACAACTTTTTTATATTAAAGTTTACGAAGGCATTAGCAATGAGACAATTTTATATATCTTTAATGAAGACACATTTTATATAGAGTGCTTGATTGTGAAATCACTGATGAACACATTTTCAAATCAAAATCAAATTTAAATCACTTTGAAAATAATATGTGAAATGTCTGTGGACTCGATTAGTACTATGAGCTATATAGTATATTTCGACAGCATTTGCAGACCAAATGCCCCATGCACCTCTATCCTGTTGTGTCAACAGCTCACCTCCAGGTGAGCTCCAAGTCCTCACAATGTGGAAAATATCCATATTGCTGGAAAAAGGGTAAAATTTCTTAAAACCGTTGACTAATTTACTGATCTTTGTGGAGCTCTTTGTGAAGAAATGTGAAACAACTATGATGACTTATTCTATTATAAAGTTAGCATACCTTCCTTCCATCACGGTTTTGCAAATTCACCATCTAATTGCACCTGACAACATCACAGCAAAGAAATTTAAGTTTGATTGGTAGATAAAGATAGTTGATTGCTTGAGGCTTCTTTTCATATGATGAAAGTTAAACTTTAGTTACAAAATAAGTAACATCATCAGTCATTTTTCTTCACAGTGAAATTCCTTTGATGAGTATTTCACTAAGATAAAAAACAAAACAAAACAAAACAAAATACTTGGGGCACCTGGGTGGCTAGTCAGTTATGCCTCCGACTTTGGCTCAGGTCATGATCTCATGGTTCATGGGTTTGAGCCCCAAGTTGGGCTCTGTGCTGACAGCCCGGAGCCTGGAGCCTGCTTTGGATTGTGTGTCTCCCTCTATCTCTGCTCCTCCCCCACTCACACTCTGTCACTTTCTCTCTCTCTCTCTCTCTCTCTCTCTTTCTCTCTCTCTCTCTCTCCCTCTCTCTCTCAAAAATAAATAAACATTAATTTAAAAAAAAAGAAAAAAATTGACTATTGTGTCATGGAACCTTTGGCTCAGTCATATAGCAGAAAGAATTTGACATCCAGTCAAAAAGATGTATTGCTTACTACTTTGCTAAAACTGAGTTTCTCTTTCAGGAAGTATGGCAAGTCAATTACTCCAAGAAGCCTTTCTCATAATGATCAACTATAATTCTGGATGGAAATGTTTTTAACTTTATAAATGGTTGATATAACAGAGAATATCAGAAGGTATTCTTAGAGGCAAAAAAAAAAATAAAGAGAAAGAAATGGAAAGGAAGAAAGGTAAGATGGGAGGGGGGGAAGGTCAGATGGAGGAAAGGAGGAAAGGAGACAGACACGAAGCTAAGAAGGAAAAAGTGTGAATTCAGAGAGATAAATAAACATACAGACCATTATACCCTGAGGTTACCAGCTAAGGTAGAGTAGACACCATGATTCAAACATTAGCTTAAGATACAGAAGACAAAGACTGGTAACTAGAATTTGGGAGGCTCAGATCTGATATTTCTATATAAAAAACTATCTCAGAGTGTGAAGGTCTCAATGGAGGAAGTAGAAAACAGCAGAGGGAACAGAGTATTCTAGACTTTCTCTACCGGTTACTTTCCCTTTGGTGCTTTCGGGTGTTGGCTTGATCATGTACATTTTGAAGTCATCTATGAAGATGGTGAACTTTTTATCTGATTTTGGTTTACCAAGCTGTGACTTCCTTTGTTCCAAGATTTTCCTTTTTAGTAACCAGTCTCCAAGGCAGCTACAAACTCTACCTCCTCAGGCAAGTCAGATGGCTGACTTTTATATAAGTGCCATGTCTCTATAAGTTTGGGAGTGCTTTCAGTGAAACAGTCAGTTAAAAGAAGGCTTTACCTAGAGTGTTTCTCTTCTTCCAAGAATCATATTACCTTCAATTCTTGCCTTTTTTACTTATCCTCAAATGTCATCAAAGAAGTGTTTTTCCCTCTCATATTTTCCTCCAAATTTATATTTTTTTCTGAAATAAGATACTTTACCATGCAGAAATAGAGTTTTATTTCTTTTTTAAAACATATTGTCCTTCTTAGAATAATGTAATATAATTAAATTACTCTCATTTTAAACATAAAGACTGACATAATTTCAATTACTTAAATATGTATTAGCAATAGTACATATGATTTTAAATTGCTATTTGATACCTAAAGAAAGTAATACAGAGTAAACATTTGGTCCTTATGTCTTGAGAACATGAATACACACATAGTGCAGGAAATTTGTCAATTGCTTAAAATA
The DNA here is from genome assembly GCF_027475565.1 of Acinonyx jubatus. Taxonomy (NCBI): domain Eukaryota; kingdom Metazoa; phylum Chordata; class Mammalia; order Carnivora; family Felidae; genus Acinonyx; species Acinonyx jubatus. The sequence goes on from NC_069393.1 coordinate 8,916,504, forward strand.
TCAAACATTTGTTCTTCCCTTAATTATAAAGAATCTTCCTCTTTATCAGAATTTGTTTTGCTGAAGGATGAGTGAATCTTGAGGCAAAGTACATCTGTAAGATCAGTATAAATGGCAGCTTCCAGAAGATGGCAAGGGGGGCAATCTATCTAGATAAAAGAAAATTGCTGAGTTTTTTTTTTTAATCATTGAAAATCATCTTCTGGAACGTGCTTCTCAGGAAAAAAAAAACATTTACTTTCCTCTTATAATTTTCTAAACAACATGCTGATTTTACATGGTGCTACTGATGCAGAAGTAATTGGCAATTCAGAAGAATATATCATACAATATTCTTGAATATCTTAACATTTTTGTCTCAATTTGGTAATCACTTAGCTCTTTTTTCTTAGATTATGGTTCTTTAATGTGGATTAAATAACTGAGTCTTTCAGTAATACTCCTTTTAACCATATAAACATACACTATTGATTAGTAAAATATATATTCTGAGAAGTCCTCCTATATACCATCCAATATAAAATTCAGGAAACAGTGCCTTCTGTAACCTAAAACACTTTATAATACAAAAACATTAATCAGTCTTAGAGTCTCAGGATGTGGAATCTCCTGTGAAAATCTCTTTTTTCAATTTTTTGTTAATGAGTAATAAGGTGGAAATTAATATGAACAGCGATGAAGGGAAAAGATAGTATAAAATAATTATTCAAAGTCTTATAGATTAGAAAAGAAGCGTTTGCTTTGGCAATGAGGGGAAGAAGATGAGTGGTATGATTTTTATTCTAATATCAACTCCTGTTTAGATTTTGTAAGCACAGACATCTTCAGCTAAGGCTGGCTGTGCATTTACAATTACTATATCAGAGGCAATCCTCTTGGAAGTTGTCATTATTAGGGTTCTTGTTTCCTTATCCACTGTTCCATCATATCCAGGAAGACTGAGAACAACATTTCTTAGACATGTATCCAAAAATAAATAAATGAATAATCTCCGTTATATTCTGTAGAATTTGCCCTGTGAAAATACCACTTGCCTCATCTTTGGCCAGAGATGCCAGAGAGGGCATAGCTCATATGATGAACGGGAGCCACTGCCAGGATTTCTGTCATTTCCACCCATAGGAATCTGAAGTAGCCACAGACACCATACAAGATATCGAGTAGTAGGTGCTGCATTGCAGAAATTCAAACTGGGGAGCAAGAACACATGATAGACTAAGCTTAGCTCACATGATGTAGGTGTCCATCATCAGCACAAGGCTGGGAAAGTGAGGTTTTAAATTTTTAAACTTTTACTGTAGAAGGCAGGACTCCCTTCAAAAAGTGGGGACTTACCAGGACACCTGCGTGGCTCAGTCGTTTGAGCGACCAACTTCAGCTCAGGTCGTGATCTCTCGGTTCGTGAGTTCAAGCCCAGTGTCAGGCTCTGTGCTGATAACGCAAAGCCTGGAGCCCACTTCGAGTTCTGTGTCTCCCTTTGTCTCTGCCCTTCCCTTATTCATTCATTCTCTCTCTCTCTCTCTCTCTCTCTCTCTCCCTCCCTCCCTCCCTCCCTCCCTCCCTCCCTCCCTCCCTCCTTCTCTCAAATATAAATAAACATTTTTTTTAAGTGGGGACTTACCAGAGCATAAAATTTTAATTTTTATGCTAAGTGGTCAAAAAGAAGAGTAAATCTCCACTATGGATGGTCTAGATAAAATTAAATGCGCCATTGACAAAACTAATGAGAATAATAAATTCTACAAGCTGAAAATTAATTTTAAAATTCTAATTGCATCTAATTTTGTTTTAAAAGACGTCCATTGACATAATTTTCCAAAGGTAATGAAGTATCATTCAACAACACTTTGAAAATAATAGTACATTTGGTTTGCAGGAAAACAAGTGTTATTCACAGAGAAGTAGTGGGGCACCTGTGTGGTTCAGTCGATTGAGCATCCGACTTTGGCTCTGGTCATGATCTCGTGGTGAGTTCGAGCCCCACGTCGGGCTCTGTGCTGACAGCTCAGTGCCTGGAGCCTGCAATCCCCACCTCAGGCTCTGTGCTGATAGCTCAGAGCCTGGAGCCTGTGTTGGATTCTGTGTCTCCCTGTCTCTCTGCCCCTCCCCTGCTCATGCTCTGTCTCTTTCTCTCTGTCGAAAATAAATAAGAATGTTTAAAAAAGAGAGAGAGAGAAGCAGTTGTTGGTTTTTAGGCAATGATTGTCTCATGCAAGTAGTCTTTTTTTCCCCCTAAATGCAGACACATCTGTGAATTTTTATATTTCTAGTTTTGTTGGGTTAATATTATATGTTAGTTCTTCATCAACACAGTCACCGATATGTTGGTCGTAAGAACATGCAACGGGTTCCCTTACATTTAACCCTCTGCCAGTCTGTTAAATCAGAATACTATCTAAGGTCTGTACCTTCACCTATGCCTATGTAGACTATCCTTGTGTATATGAACTCCTACTTCGTTACGTATGGTGAAAAGTACCCTGTTTTGCAGATGTCCAAATTAAAATATTGTATTTTATTGAATCTGCTGGATAATGATGATTTTTCTTTGGTTATGTAGAGACATGCTAATTAATGAAGAAATTACCAGAAAATTCTCTAGAAGATGCAAGTATAGAACCTATCATGTAAAAGTCAGTCAAATATAAAAGACAAGTCATTTTATGACTATTTAAAATGACTATTTGTTAAGCACTATACCAATTTATCTTGCAGTTCCTTGAATTGAATTATACAGCTTTCATTTAAAACAATGTAAATATAAATATTTTATTCAAGGAAATATTCAAGAACTTATAAAAGGCAGTAATACTCCCAAAAAGAGAGATATAAGACATAAACTCTAAATATAATATCCGCTAATGTATTCTAGGAACAAATGCTGCTGATTTCCTCTGATACATAATAACATTGGCTCAAACCTGTCCTAAAGGGTTCCTTCATTGAATTTTCCTTCTGTGCTGTCCAACTCACCTTTACAGCCCTTGTCCTTTGCCGTTAAGCCTAATCAATATTTTCAGTCCCATATTTTTCAAATTCCTCATGTTTGCCCCAATCGCTTAAATCATGGATCTCATTGACGTCACATTCTCATGATGAAGCTCTCCCTTCAAGCCACATGAAACTTCATTATAGGAAGCACTGTCTGAAATACTGACTGATTATACCATTGAAGTAGCCAGATCACAGTGCAGTTAAAAGGACTGTGTTCACAATTCCCAGAACTTTGTTCCAGAAAGTCAAGACTGGTTTTTTTGTTGCTGCTGTTTGTTTTGAAGATGGCCGAAAACATTACATCAGCCCTGCTCCTGCCACTTCATTCATGGAAGAAAATAATAAAAGCTTCGTGGATTAGCATGGGGCATTTGCAAAATATAGAGAGAGAACACAAATATCAGAATCCTGGCATCCTGGACTAAGAGAGCTTTAAGGGAACTGCTTAAACATTACGTAAAAGAGAGTAGGACACAATGGTAATCAATTTTTTACAATTTGTCCAAATTGCCTCCTTTGTATTATATTTATTTATATATTTATTTTATATTGTAAAATATATATTTATTTTCTATAAATATATATATTTATATATTTATATATATAAATTTATTTATTTATTTATATTTATTTTATATATAAATTTATATATTTATTTTATATATATAAATATATATTATATATTTATTTTATTTTGTAACTGCACCATACATTCTTAATACCTTTGATTCTGCATAATGCCTGCCATATTACTGAGAATGCAATAAGAAAAATGTTTGCTTATCATCTTATTTACTTATTTATTTTAATATTTATTGATTTTTGAGAGAGAGAGAATGAGTGGGGGAGGGGCAGAGAGACAGGGTAGACACAGAATCTGAAGCAGGTTCCAGGCTCTGTGCTGTCAGTACAGAGCCTGACATGGGGCTCAAACTCATGAACAGAGAGATCATGACCTGGGTGGGACACTTAACCCACTGAGCCAACCAGGCACCCCTCATCTAATTCATTGATACTTGAGGAAGCAAGACATTTTTTCTCTTCTTCAATTTTACCCAAGTCCATAGCCTGGCTCATTCCACTAGGAAGGTTTGGGTATTGTATTGTAAACTTTGGAATTATATTTACCTAGACTCAGTCTCAGCCTCAACATGGCTAGATGGAAAACCTTGCACAAATTGGCAAACTTCCGTGAGTTCCACTTAGAAACTGAGGATTTCTGTATACATTTATGCAGGAACTTTATTTAGGAATCATTAGAAAATGATTATACTTTTTATAAAATGTTTATTTATTTATATATTTATATACTTATTTATTTTTATTTTGAGAGAGAAGAGATAGAGGGAGAGAGAGAATCCCAAGCAGGTTCCATGCTCACCACAGAGTACTGCCCGGGGCTTGAAGTCACAACCATGAGGTCATGACCTGAGCTGAAAGCAAGAATCGGTCACCTAATGCATTGAGCCATCCAGACCCACCCCCCAAATGATTACATTTTCTTTGCAATATAAATTTGAGGGGTAATTGAGATATTATATGCTCTGCTAATAATACTATTCTTATTATATAGTATGGTACAAAAATATAATTTTGGGGATTAAGCTAATAACCAATTTATGTTATTTATTGTTATCTAAACAAATACCCACGGCGTGGGTGAATGATAAATTCTTTAAACTTTCTTTTTTAATTATAGTATAGACTTAAATATTTCCTGTCAGCATGTCAGAAAAATTCTCTTATGTAACCAAAGTACAATAACCAAATTTAGGAAGTTATACAAAGAATTATACTATTATCTAATAAAAAGCCCACATTCAAATTTTTCCAATTGTTTCAATAACGTCATTTATAGTGATTTAGTCAAAGGAAATATACTTTACTTATCATGTCTGTATAGTCTCTGTTAACAGTGAACCAGTTCTCGCCCTTGGCCTTCTATCATTGCTATTATTTGAAAGAATGGGTTAATACTTTTGAAGCATGTTCTTCAACTTAGGTTTGTGTAATGGTTTCCTCATGATTAGATCCAGGCTATGCACTCTTATCAGGAATATTGTATGAATGATTTCATGTTTATTTCATTATGTCATATCAGGGCACATGGTGTCCACTTGGTTCTTTATCAGTGATATTTATTCTGACCACTTAACCAACGCGGTGTCTATTCAATTTCCCCACTGTTAAAGTAGTTTTATCCCTTTTATGATAAATGAGTAATTTGTGTCGGGGATGTTATATGCTATTACACTTTAATTTTATCAGCCATTAATGATTCTAGCCTTACGTTGGTTATTATTAGGATGATTGCACAGTTGGGTTTTTTTTTCTAACTTTATTACTCTTTTTACATGTATTTTTAACAATCCCTTGTTATTTATGATGTCTGTACTACGTGTGCATGTATGTATGCATATGTTAACACATGTCTGTTTTCTTGTACCAACATCATAGTTTACTATATTTTGAATTTTTGCTAAACTAAAAGGTGAAAAATTATGATACGATAGTTTTATTTGCTTTATTTATTAGAGTCAAGTTGAGCATATTTTCCTAAGTTCAAGCATCATATTTATACATTTTAAAAAAATTGTTCATATTTCCCCATTAGTGTTTTTACTGAATTTCTGGTGCTTCACTATGTTTAGTTTTCAAATTTTTAATATTTCAGGTATATTAATCCTTTTTTTTTGATAAATGCCAGAGATAGTTGTTCCTCTTTGCCATTTGAGTTTTGAATTTGCTTAGAGTACAGTTTTTTTCTATCCAAAACTTTTTCCCCTTTTCTGAGTAGTTGAACTGCATCTTACTAACTACATCTAGATATTTGAGTCATAGTTACAATACTTTTCACCATACCTATGTTATTTAAATAGATTTTAAATGTTTATTTAATTTTGAGAGAGAAAATGCCATCAGCCGAAGGGCAGAGCGAGAGGGAGACAGAGGATCCAAATCAGGCCCCGCACTGACAGCCGAGAGCCGGTCGTGGGGCTCAAACTCATGAACCCTGAGATCATGACCTGAGCCCAAGTCAGACACCTAACAGATTGAGTCACCCAGGCACCCCCACCATGCCTATGGTATAAAGGAATTGACGTATATTTTCTTCCAATACTTGGAAGACTTTAGTGTTTGTATTTAGATCTCTGGTATATTTGGAGTTATTCTTTTGTGTGTTGTGTGAGTGATGGATCAATTATGCCTGATTTTCAATATCTACTACAGAAAGATTTTACCATGGAGAGATTTGGAATGATATGTTCTCATGTCCAGATCAGATTATTTTGCCATTTGTTTTTGCCAGTAGTTAGTACTCAAATCCCTTTTGAAAATATGATCACATGAGCTGTCCAAGAGAAGAGCATGCTCAGAAAACATTTCTACATGCAATTTCAGGATGTTCCCTTTCAAGTTACTCATGGATCAGAGAGATCCTTGAACTCTGTTGGCACAGGAAAACGGGTGGGGGGAATTATTTTAATCTTTAGAGAGTACTTGTAGAATAATCTTCTATAGATGGGTCCAGAGCACACAGTCCCATGCAGTAGGGAAAATGCCTCATCTTCCAATGCCACATGTTTTCACTGAAGATGGGAACAGAAAAGTGACAAAACTATAAGGACATGATCGCCACTAGAAAACTGAACTCAGATATTTTGCTACTGAGTCCTGAGAATATTGTTAAAGTCACTTTATTTATTTTTTAAAATTTATTTATTTATTTTGAAAGAGACAGTGTGAGTGGGAGAGAGGCATCAAGCGGGGGAAAGAGAGACTCCCAAGCAGGCTCTACGCTGGCAGCTCAGAGCCCGGAATGGGGCTCCAACTCAAGAAACCAGGAGATCGTGACCTGAGCCGAAACTAAGAGTCAGTTGCTTAACCGACTGAGACACCCAGGTGCCCCTAAAGTCATTTTAAATGTTTTTCATTAAAATCCAAGATACGGGATTGTGTACATTAGAGACAAAAGTGCTTTACTATAAATTTGTGGTGGTTCTTGCAATCTGCATGTAAAAGTTCTGAATAACATGTATTTAAGTATTAAAGTAAATCTAGAAATAAAAACCAGTCAATTTTGGATTATAGTTACATGTATCTACTATTTTTGAAATTCATTTTTAAACATTTCTGCGATTTCTTTCTGAGTAGAATATATCTACCTTTCCAGGCAAGTAGTGTCATTTATGACTTACTACTTTTTACTTTTGGTTAAATAACCATATGTTAAAAGTAGTTCTTGACCAGTAATTTGTGCTAAGTTAGTGAGTTCTATGATGGATAAGAGAACCAATCAATCAAAAACAAATATTCACAGTATCAATTTTCCTGTGTGGATGTAATGGCTTTGTCCTGTGAAAGTAAACCGAAAGCTAATCAGCCTAATTGTATCATGTATGCAATGGCCTTTCAAATAATTTCCATGAAGCCAGGCCTTCATGAAATGGAAGCTATTTTGCTCAGTAATATAATGTAATTTATCCTTCAGGATCACCTTCATGGGTAAATTGAAATCCAACAAACAATACATATACAAAAAGGAGAATTTTTTTCTCTTTTTTTCTGCTTAATAGAAAATAAAAAGTCAACTAGATCAATTATGGTCTGAAAAACATTTACTAGAACCAGACGATCAATTAACTTTGGCATCTGTCTTATTTCGACAGTGTGAGTCTTAACACTGCTCTCTTACTTGGCTCCACAGATTTTGTAATACAGGTACAGAAAAATGCACTTACGTTACAGTAAGCAACTGTTGATCTCAGAAGAACTTCTAACAATTCACCCCTTCTGTGTTAGGTAATAATGCCTATAATTCTTTTTTCTTGTAATACATTTTTGTGGGTTTCTAAAATACAAAATCAAGCTGTGAAAGTGTCTGGAGACACTGATTTTCATTCTTGTTATATATTTTTTTCTCCATTAAGTGGGCAGGAGCATCTTTCTCCTTTGATAATAGAAGTCATTTGTTTTTATATGTTTTTTAAATTTTCATTTATAAATTAGGTCTCTTTGGGTTGCTCAAATAATTTTGTCTAAACCTCATTATGACTTACGATAACATGGACTGTTAGGGGTGAAAATTGCTTGATTGGTTTTTATTTCAATCACTAAAATTAATGTAGAATTAACATTTTGTAAACTTGTGAGCAAGACATCAACAAAACCAAGCTTAGACTTCCTGAGTTGGACTTCAATACTTTTCCCACCAAAATTACATCTTGGTGAAGGTGTCTCTAAGGGAAACTATCTGCATGTAATAATCATATAAACTCAAAACCTGAAAATTTTCAGATTCTTAAACATCACCCAAAATCAACTGAAGCAGTTTTATGAATCAAGGTCCAGTAACCTGAACTTAGAAATAGTTTAGTCATGTTCTTTCTCTTCCCGTGAAGGATCTTGCTTCCTGAGTGGACATTCAGTGCCCACAACTTATTCTTCTTCATCTTCAAAACATTTAAAGGAAATAAAGGGGAGAACTTACAAGGCAAAAATACAGTAATACTGGCCTGGTATTGGCCTTTTGTAGTTAACCTTACCAGAATTCTGTATTTCTTCACATGGTTTTAAATTATTGTCTTATGTCCTTCAGGAAGGACTCCCTGTAGCATTTCATGTTCAGTAGGTCAGCAACTCATGAACTCAGCTTTAGTTTATCTGGGAATGTCTTAATTTAGGTGATTTATCCCTCATTTTTTAATGTTTATTTTTGAGACAGAGAAAGTGAGCAAGGGAGGGGCAGAGAGAGAGAGAGAGAGAGAGAGAGAGAGAGAGAGAGAGAATCCCAAGCAGGTTATGCACTGTCAGTGCAGAGCCTGCTGTGGGGCTACAACTCGTAAGTCGTGAGATCATAACCTGAGCCAAAACCAAGAATCAGACACTTAACTTACTGAGCCATCCAGGCACCCCATATCCCTTGTTTTTTTAAGCATAGCTTTTCCAGGCATAGAATTCTTAATTGACAAGTTTTTTGTTTTGTTTTGTTTTGTTTTGTTCTTGTTTTCCTTCAGCACTTTAAATATGCCATTAGACTGCCTTCTGACCTTCATAGTTTCTGTTGAGGGACCAGCTTTTAACCTTTTGAGGATCCCTTAAACTGACAAGTTGCTTGCCTCTTGATATGTTCAATATTTTTTTTTTTGTCTTTGCCTTTAGATAATTTGATTACGTGTCTCAGTTTGATTCTTTTAGCATTTATGGTTCTTGGAATTTATATGAGTTTCTCTAATGTATATATTTGTATCTTGTATTAAACTAAAGAAGAAAGTATATGCAAATGTATATATTTGTATCTTTCATTAAGCTAAAGAAGAAAGAACCTTTTCACCATTATTAATCACCTGAGCTTTCTATTGTTTTCTCTTTCTCCTCCTCCTCTTTTTTTTTCAAGTTTTTATATAGATTCTAGTTAACATATAGTGTAATATTAGTTCCAGGAGTAGAATTTAGTGATTCATCACTTACAGATAACACCCAGTGCCCATCCCAACAAGTGACCTCCTTAATACCCATCATGCATTTAGCCCATTCTCCCGACCCACATGTCCTTCAGCAACCCTGTTTGTTCTCTATAGTTAAGAGTCTGTTTTATGGATGGCTCGCTCTCTTTTTTCCCCCTAAGTTCACCTGTTGTGTTTCTTAAATTCCATATATGAGTCAAATCTTATGGTATTTGCCTTTATGACTTATTTTGCTTAGCATAATACACTCTGCCTCCATCCACATCATTGCAAGTGGCAAGTATCATTTTTTTCCATGGCTGAATAGTATTTCATTGTATATATACCACTACCTCTTTATCCATTCACCAGTTGATGGACATTTGGGCTCTTACCATAATTTGGCTATTGTTGATAGTGCAGCTATAAACATTGGGATGGATGTGTCCCTTAAAATTAGTATTTTTGTATCCTTTGGGGTAAATACCTATTTCTCCTATTTTTCTGTTAATACCATTTATGTATGTGTTGGTATGCTTGACATTGTCTCAGAGGTCTCTTCGGTTTTGTTCACTTTTCTTCATTGTTTTCTCTTTCTGTCTCTTAGAGTATATACTTTCAACTTACCTATCTTCATATTCATGGGTTCTTTGTTCCTGTCTATGCAAATCAATTAAAATCCCCCTTCACTTCAAATATTGTACTTTTGAGCAAATTTTTATTTAGTTTCTTTTTATATTTTTTATCTCTTTTTTGAAATACCCTATTTGTTCTCACAACATTATCCTGGTTTCCTTTAATTCTTTGTCCATGATTTCCTTTAGTCTTTGAGAAGATTTAAGATAGTTGATACAATGTTTATTTCTTCAGGGATATTTTGGCTTTTTTTCTTTTTCTCTGATAGGCCATATGTTTTGTTTCTTTGAGTGCTTCCTATTTTTTTGTTGAAAATTTGACTATTTGAATATTATAATGTGGTAAATCTGGGAATCAGATTATTTCCCTTCCTTGAGTTTGTTTTTTATCTTGCTTTCTTCTATGGCTCTTTGTTTCCAAACTATTTTTGTATACAGTGTATTCTTTGTCGTGTGTGTTCTCTCAATATTCTGTTTCTTAACTTATGTTCAACTAGTGTTTTGACAAAGATTTTTGTCAATTTCAGGAGCCAAAAAAAGATAAAGATAGATATATAGATAATAGATGATAGATAAATAGATAAATAGATAGATAAAAAGAAAATTAAAAAGAAAGGGGGGGGGGAATTGTTCTCTAGTCCTTGAGAACCAACTTTGTGCTTGGCCACTCCTTCAATGCTTAGCCACTCCATTTACATATCTGCCTCAATTTTCAATTCTTGGTTTTGCTGAATCCAGAGGTGAGCCATTAGTGAAAATTTAGTGTCTTTCAGGTCTTTTCTGAACAGGTGTCCTAGCTTTGGCATGCATGTAGCTCTCCAGTATACACAAATGCTTTTGAGAGCCTTAATTTCTCAAAGATACTCCTTCCTCAACTTCTCTTCTTAGGTTTTCAGTGCTCTCTTCCTTGCCTCAATTGCGATATTTTGCCTCAAGTGGTTGCATGTTGGTTGTTTGTCTTAAAGTGTTCAACCAACTCTTTTACAACCTCTTTTCCAAACTCTGTGAGTTTTGAGTTAGTCAAAACAAAGATGAGTGCTTTGTATCACCACTTTAGGCAATCTCCAGAGTAGGACAGACAAACACAAATCATTGACCATAATGTCAGCTCTGCTCCCTTCAGAATCAGAGACCAGAATCCCATACTGGGATCGCAGGCTTCCATCTTCAAAGTGACCAGTGAGCCAGTGATGGAGATGAGGCAAGGGTAAGCTCAGAGGTCATAGAAATTTCCTACCACCTACAAGTTGCCTTTGTATTGATCCAACGTTTGCTTGGTTCCTGTAAACCCTTGATGGCTTTCCAGAGTTTTGACAAAGTTTGTTCATAGAATTCTTGCTACATTTTTTGGTGTTTCTGTGGAGGGATAAGCCAGTGGAGCTGCTTAGTCTGCTATTTTCTATAGTGTCATCCACCCTGTAGACTTTTAACTCAGAGAATACATTTTCCTTTTCCCTCTCTTTGTGAAAATCCTGAATAAGTAAAATTCTATTTTTTTCCTGGGGTTGGCAAGAAATAGAAGTGGTTGAGTTCAGGTCACGCCCTATGCTGGCCCCCTGTCTTTTGTCATCTTGAGGATTATTTGTGACCTTATACTTACTTTCCCCTTCACCCACCACTCCCCTTACCCCTTATTTGATACACACACTATTTATCCGTAAGTGGCTATGGTTAATAACAATAGGGAAATGTTCCTAATTAAGCCTACTGGACTCCAAAAATCTATTATACTCTTTTGGAAATATAGTCTCTAATTTTATAGAAAAAAATAAAACTTTAACATGAAAGCCCCCCCCCCCAGCTTTCCTTATTTAATGTATAAGCTAACCACAAATACATGCCTTAATTTCCTTACTGTATTTCCAGCTGTACTTCTGACCTTCAAAGTCAATCTCTACCTCTGCTTCTCATGTGCTTCCATTCTTCTCTAATTTCTAACAAAAATACTGCTTATATAAAATACTGACCATGTACTTGAGCTCTCCAGATTCTATGAGCAATAATCACTACACAGTGTGTATGTGCCTTTCAAAAGGAGGGAAATAATAATCATTCAGGAATATGATTTTAGAAAATAAATAATTACTTTTCTCATAATGTATTAAGGAAGTAATTGAGATTTTTTTTTCTTTTAGGTAAGTTTTAGAGATCTGGGTTTTTCTTTTGTACTAAAAACTGTAATATATTTTAATTTTTATTTTTTCCTTAAATGTTGGTTACAAATTATTTTATTTATTTATTCTTCAAATTTTATTTAAATCCAATTTAGTTAAAATACAGTGTAATAAAAATGAGTTCAGGGGTAGAATTTAGTGATTCATCACTTACATACAACACCCAGTGCTCATCCTAACAAGTGCCTTCCTCAATGCCCCTCACCCATTTAGCTCATCTGCCCACTCAACACCCCCCAGCAACCCTCACCTTGGAGGAAAATGGAACCTAATTCCTATCCTAATTAGTTACCTGACATGGATACATTATAATCTACTGTTGCTAACTGTGATATACCTTTCAGTACTAGTGTATTATTTCATTTTGAACTCTATGAGGTTTACACAGCCACCATATTTTATAGCTTTTTCATATCATATTTGTCAAATGGACTTTACAGTCTTGAGAAAGGTTACTAAAAGTCAAGATAATTTTTAGCTCTTGGGGAGCCCGAGTGGCTCAGTCACTTAAGTCTGACAACTCTTGATATCGGCTCAGGTCATGACCTCACAGTTCATGAGTTCAGACCCTGTGTTGGGCTCTGTGCTGATGGTGTGGAGCCTGCTTGGGATTCTCTGTCTCTCTCTCTCTCTCTTTCTCTCTCTCTCTTGGTCTCTCTTTCTCTCTCTCCCTGCTCTCTCAATAAATAAATAAATAATATAATATAATACAATATAATATAATATAATATAATTATTAGCTCTTGATAAAAACTAAGATCTGCCAAACTAAATAAACTAGGATTAAATTGCTAATATATGTAATTTTCTGAAAAAATGAAAGAAAAGACAAGATACACTAAATATTTTAAATCTGAAATATCACTTTTTACCTTAGACTGCGTGTTTGAGATACACTTTTTTTTCTGTAAGACTCTTACAGAGAAATATTTTTCCAGCAACAAGAATATATCTATATATGGAAGGAAATACACATGAGAATGTTTGATATTAATAATCTATGGTATGCAGAAAGTCTATTTTTGTTTGCAGATATTGCTATGAACAAATACAAGGGTAGATCATGGAGTGTTTTTTGAGTCCAAAAGCTTGGTTAGGTGTGGCAGAAGATGGCTAGTGTTTTTATTTTAATTTTAATTTAATTTAATTTTATTTTATTTTATTTTATTAATGTTAATTTTATTTTATTATTTGTTTGTTTATTTACTTTAGAGGGAGGTAGAGAGCAAGCGTGAGGGAGAGGGGCAGAGGGAGAGAAAGAAAGAATCCCAAGCAAGCTTCACAGTCAGCATGGAGCCAGATACGGGGCTTGATCTCACGACCTTGGGAGGATGACCTGAGCCGAAATCAAGAACCGGATGCTCAACCAACTGAGCCACCCCAGTGCCCCTGCACATGCATTTTTAGATTGGTATAATCTGTCGATGATTGTAAATAGAGCGATCAGTAACAACTCTCCATAGGGTAAACTAAGCCACCAACAAAACAATATGGCAAACTGCGCTCACCTTTAAGTTAACTCTCCAGCATTGCTATGAAAGTTCCCTGGAGGCCAAATCGCTGAGGACCAATAGCTGAGGACCAAGTGCCAATAGCTGATTAAAGCCAGTACAGGCTGGCTGAGCCAAGATACACCCAGGAGATAAGTGAAGCCCTGGAAAGAGAGGGAGACATTTCAGCATTTGGAACTGTGGTACTCATTTGTCACTATGATTGTTAACAGGGATTATTTGAGAACATAGAAGAGAAAAGTTCAGTGAAAAGTACAAGAAGCTTTATGGCAGCCACTTTTATCTGATGCATCTGCTGTCAATAGCCTTGTCCATTGTCTTTGTGAATTCGATTTCTAATATTTAAAAGCAAACAAACTGGTCCCTGGGTGGCTCAGTCGGCTGAGTGTCCAACTTCTGCTCAGGTCATGATCTAACAGTTTGTGAGTTCGAGCCCCACATCAGGCTCTGTGCTGACAGCTCAGAGCCTAGAGCCTGCTTCAGATTGTGTGTACCTCTCTCTCTCTGTCCCTACCCTGCTCACACTCTGTTTCACTCTCTCTCTCTGCCCCTCTCCCACTCATGCTTAGTCTCTTTCTCTCTCAAAAATAAATAAACATTCATCAGATGAATGGATAAAGAAATTGTGGTTTATATACACAATGGAATACTACATGGCAATGAGAAGGAATGAAATATGGCCTTTTGTAGCAATGTGGATGGAACTGGAGAGTGTTATGCTAAGTGAAATAAGTCATACAGAGAAAGACAGATACCATAAGTTTTCACTCCTATGTGGATCCTGAGAAACCTAACAGAGGACCATGTTGGGGGGGGGGGAAGGGGGAAAAAAAAAGATTGGAGAGGGAGGGAGCCAAAACATAAGAGACTTAAGAACTGAGAACAAACTGAGGGTTGATGGGGGGTGGGTGATGGGCATTGAGAGCGCCTGTTGGGATGCGCACTAGATGTTGTATGGAAACCAATTTGACAATAAATTTCATATTAAAAAAAATTAAACACTAAAATAAATAAATAAATAAATAAACAAACAAACAAACATTAAAAAACAAAAAAACAAACCAACAATTCCTACATCAAGCTCATTTTACTTATTTTCTAAGGAAGTATAATGTTTAATCATAATTTACTACTTACCAGGTTCAGGTAACTGTGAGTAAATGATTCCATGGCTTTTGTATATTATAAGAACAAATTTGAGATTTCAATGAATTTCACAAAACCAGTGGTTTTTTTTTAATCAAAAGATAATAAAATTGTTGAAACTTTAGTCTTTGAAAGAGCTCTAGCTGATGTTTAGAAAGTAATTCAGTCTCAAATATGGTATGCAAATTCCTCTATATTAGATGAATGATAATCCAAATTCTGCCTAGACACATTCAGAGGAAGACAAATCAGGGCTTAAGTGGGGAGGTCTGATTCATCTTCAGAAAGTGCTATTTATTAAAAAATTGTATCGCATTAAGCCAAAATTTATATTCCTGTAATTCCTACTCAGTGGTGTTAACTCTGCCCTCTAGAGTGAGAGTAAATTTACAAACACCCTCACTTCCATTTATATTTGTGCAAATATTGAAATAATTGCCTTGACTATTACCTCTTCGATACCTAACAGAATTGCTTAATTTTATTGTAATTCATATTACATGGCTTGGTTCCTGAACATTTCAGTCACTTTATAAAATCCCATCCAGGTGGCTCAGTTGGTTAAGTATCTGACTTTGGCTCAGGTCACGATTTCACTGTTTGTAAGTTCGAGCCCCCCCCCCCCCCCCCCCGCCAGGCTGTGTGCTGACAGCTCAGAGCCTGGAGCCTGCTTCGGATTCTGTGTCTCCCTTCCTCTCTGTTCCTCGGATTCTGTGTCTCCCTTCCTCTCTGTTCCTCCCCACATCATGCTCTGTCTCTCTCAAAAATAAATAAACATAAAAAAAAAATCCCATCCACTAGTAATGCATTGAACTTACATCTGAACATGATTTAGGAGGTGTATTCTAGCTAAGGTAAATTTTCAGATGTGTAAAATCTTCAGTTCTTTCTATTTATTCAAGCAGCATTCAAGGCATTGCATTTTTTTTCCAGGTGCTATAATGGGAAGGTAAGAAACACTGAACCTTGTCTTGAAGCCCACCTTTTCCATCCATCCTATGTCTGCTGTCCCTGAGTGACTTCCACATTCTCTGGATCCATCTAGCCCTATAATCTAATGTTTCTCGATGTCTTGTCTATAATACTTTCTCAGAATCATGTTTTGTTTGTTGGAACACAGAATCTCTACAGCTGTGTCTCAGAAAACTGAATGTCAAAGTTACCTTCAGTTCCATTCACTATACACATTCATTACATTTTGACAATGACTGTTCTAGTTCCAATAACTCCCCTCCTGTGGTACTCTGTTTGCATCTGCTTCACTCAAACAACCGAGTGGTCACGTGCATTTTTGTTTTCACTAACAACTGCTCAATTTCTATCAAGGGCTGTATTGTGGTCTCCTCGAATCCATTTGTGGAAAGCCCTCACCTCAATACCTCAGAATGTGACAAGCTTATTTGGAGATAAGCTTTCCAGTGCAGTAATGAAGTTAAAACAAGACCAAGCCTTAATCCATTAAGTTAAAACAAGAATAAGCCTTAATCAATCTGACTGGCGTCCTTATAAGAAGAGAAGATTAGGGGAACCTGGGTGGCTCAGTCGGTTAAGCGTCTGATTCTTGGTTTCGGCTCAGGTCATGATCTCATGGTTTGTGAATTCGAGCCCCACGTCGGGCTCTGTGCTGACCATCTGTGAGCTCAGAGGGAATCGACCCTGCCAGCATCTTGATCTAGATGTCCAGCCTCCAGAACTGTGAAAAAAGAAGTTTGTGTTGTTTAAGCTGCCATGTATCTGATAGTTTGTTATGGCAGCCCTAGCTGACTCTTATTTTGTTTTCTAACCACGACCCATTCCTACTGTATATCTACTCTTGGTATTCATATAGACCTTTCACACCTAATTCTTCTTCTGCTGGAAGGTTGGCTTCACTTCTCCAAGAATATTGCCCCATTGCAGGTTCAGTGTTGGTATTTGTTACTAGCGGCTTACTCCAGTGGTGGGAGAAATATTAGCTTAGGCGAAAGGAAAATCCATGCTGCCGATTACATATGGTGTCTCCATCCCAGCTCCTGGGCTCCTTTTGTCACGAGCCCCTTAAGTAATCACTGTGTTGACTTGGAAAAAAACAATTTAACATCTACAGCAAGACATAGGGTCCACCTGATTATTCCCTTGGAGTTGGGTGCTGCCATATGACTAAGGTCTTGTAAATAGAATTTAGGTGGAAGTGTGCACATCCAAGAGGTTGTCACCCGTAGAATAATCCCATGGTGTAGGGTGAAAATATGTCAATACTTTGTGTCACTTGTAGAGATCTACTCTATTGTAGATCTCTTTCCCATCCTCTTAATCAGCAGTCTTATCTTTTCCAGGAACATGATCATTCAGTTAAAATATTGAACACCGTCCATTAATTGGTGTATTTCTGTCAGTCAGACCATCTCCCTTTTTAGGCAAGGTGAACAACTAGTTCTATTCCATAAAATTCAGCAAATGGTGGATTTGTCTTTTCCACGGTACCTTCCAGGCACTCCTAAGCAAGGCCGTTATATTGTAACAGTTAACAATCAGGTGATGGGATGTATACTAATGACCCACCTCTAAACTAGGATCTAGTATTTTTCTTTCTGTGCTATAGGGCCAGAGGGAAAACACCATGAGGGCCCTCATGTGAGCTGAAGACAGGATGAATAGGGAGCTTACTCACACGTTGGGCGAATATGACCTCATTTGCCATATTACATTAAGCTTAAGGATGGATTATTTTTACATATGGTTGGGCTTGATAACTCAGACCTTTTTTTTTTCATTGACAGCTTAGGATGGCTGGTCATATGTCATTTCATAATTAAACATAATGTTTGTCCAGAATTCAGAATCCATGATGTTCTGTGGGATAGAAAATAGTGAACTCTCCTTCAGAGTGGATTATGACAGAGAATCTAGGCTCCGACAAAGCCCGGAAGGAAGATGGTGAAGTACTTCTTTTCTTTTTTTTAACAAAATTTTTTTAATTTTTTTTAATTAAAAAAAAATTTAACATTTATTTCTTTTTGAGAGACAGAGCATGAGCAGGGGAGGGGGAGAGAGGGAGAGAGAGAGAGAGAGGGAGACACAGAATCCAAAGCAGACTCCAGGCTCTGAGCTGTTTGTTAGCACAGAGCCCTGACCTGGGGCTTGAACTCACGAACTGTGAGACCATGACCTGAGCCGAAGTCAGACTCTCAACTGACTGAGCCACCCAGGCGCCCTTTTTTTAACAAAATTTTTAATGTTTGTTTTTGAGAGAGAGAAAGAGTGAGAGTAGGGGAGGGACAGAGAGAGAGGGAGACACAGAATCTGAAGCAGGCTCCAGGCTCTGAGCTGTTAGCACAGAGCTCAAAGCGGGGCTTGAACCCACAAACGGTGGGATCATGACCTGAGTTGGTCAGACGCTCAACCGACTGAGACACCCAGGCGCCCCCACTTTTTTTAACAAATTTTTTAAGTTTATTTTTGAGAGAAAGAGCGAGAGTAGGGGAGGGGATGGTGAAGTACCTCTTTCACTGACAAGTAAAATCAAGTGGTATCTAATGATCTTGGTTAATAACTGTGGCCAAAACCAAAGGTTAAATCAACACTAGATGTTGTGGCCTACGTTTATTTGCCTCACTAAAGAGACTCCATCTGGAATGGCTGCTACAATCAGAGTTACTACCTGAATAAGTTCAAGATGACCCGCTGTCAGTTTCCAAAACCCACATGTCTCCTACGTAGGCCAAGCAAAGGAGCAAATGAATGAAATAGAATTCAATAGCGGGCGCCTGGGTGGCTCAGTTGGTTAAGTGTCTGACACTTGGTTTTGGCTCAGGTCATGATCTTATGGTTTGTGGTTTCAAGCCCCACATCGGTATCTGTGCTGACAGCATGAAGCCTGCTTGGGATTCTCTCTCTCTGCCTCTCTCCCACTCATGCTCGCTCTCTCTCAAAATAAGTAAATACATCTTGAAAAAATAGAATTTAATAGCAACTACTATTACATTGTTAGAAAGGGGTGGTGTAGAGGGGTAGATGAGGGATTTTTAATGCTTTTTTTTTCCTGTGGTAATAACACTAGTCCAGTAGTCAAAGAACTATTATAGATATTCCCTTCCTCCCTCCCTCCCTCCCTCCCTCCCTCCCTCCCTCCCTCCCTCCCTCCCTCCCTCCCTCCCTCCCTCCCTTCCTTCCTTCCTTCCTTCCTTCCTTCCTTCCTTCCTTCCTTCCTTCCTTCTTTTTAGTATTTCTATCCAAAGTTCTAAACTATACATTCAAGAACTATAAATATAACCAAAGCTTGGCCCATTGAATCCACCTGTCCCACTATAAAAAAGTCCTAAAATGAAACTTTTTTGTCACCCCTGATTAGTAGACTACAGTGACATTTTCTATTCTCAGGGATTTACAGCACCTCAGCATCAGTACTTAGTAAATCTCCAAAATTATGAGTTATACTGGACAACTTTCATAGTAATTTTTTTTTAGGGAAGGCCTGGGGAATACTAAGTAAATACTTGAGAATGTTGCAGGTTTCTTTTTTATGTGGATAAACTTCTTTTCATTTATGGACTCTTGAGTCTGTGAACTGGCTCTGATATAAAAATGGATTAAAAAAGCATGACTTTCAAACACAGCCCTCAACAGCCTGACTTAACTTCTTTCCATTCACACAGATCAGGTTGAAACTTTAGCTCACTGCTCACACACTAAAGTCCTTAGTCCGTGATGATTAATCAGTGACCACCAAAAATCTCGAAGGATCACACCGTTGTGATTTCTGCCCTGCATTTGCAGTCCATGTTACAAAACACATTTACTTTGATGGTAAGAGCTACAGCTGAAAACGCCATTGCAGAAATCCATCAACCTCAGTGAAACCGGGGGGTGCAATTCAGTAGGGCATCCCCTAACTTCATCCTTATTCATCATTATCCTGGAGGGCAATGTCTAGAAGTCTACATGGTGAAGCACTATAAGAAAACTTTAGTCATCTCCAACAGATTTCTCAGTAGCTGGAAAAGAAGTTTAGAACTCTGGGAGGACACTGGCACGCCAAAGATCTTTTCACTAAGTTTTGGATTCCATGATTTCCACTTTATCAAAGGACGTGTACTAGCAACCAGACCCCGTGATTCAGGAGAGAGTCTAAAAGCGAAAGGGTTTCTGAACACCAGTGGACAATCTCTCAGGTTAAATGAGCTAGTGCATTTCCCTAATAATTAAGACAGTTTAAGTTAGTCTTCCCATTAAGTTGAGATCTCAAGGGCACTGGCCTTTCCATCTTCCACCTCTATATCAACCCATCCTTGGGTGCAGGTCGCACTGGAGAGAGAGATAATAACCCCTGGCAAAGTAGTTGCCTCTAGCTGAGGGCAAATCCTGGGCAGAGACTAAACTGTGAGCCTGTACCAGGCAAAGTTCCCAGAATCTGGAGTAGGGAGATCTTTGGTTCCTGCACCAAAGTGTCTACCACCATATGTATGCACCAAAAAGACTGTTTATTTTTGCTTTATCTTAACTTTATACAAAACCGTCTAACTATGTGAAACATTCTGGTACTTTACTCGCATGCATTGTTACATTTCTAATATTCTTATATTGATTAAAAGTAATTTCAGTTATGACATTTTCCTTGCCGTATAATATTAAATCATGTGAACATGCAATAGCATGTTGTCAATTTTGTTAGAGTTTCAGTTATGAGAACAGTCCTCAAGTTTTTTTGCAGCTATCCAGAGCACTTCTATATATCTTGGTGCACTTTGTAAGACTTCCTACGAGACATAAATCTAGAAGTGTAATACGCAATTGCTAAGTCTTTGGCTACACCAATGTTGAGTGAATGTTGGTTCTGAGCTATAATACGGAGTGTTATCTATTATCAGCAGATGATTGCTAACCCAACAGCATTTCCATTTTTCTATTCCTGTGAGTATTTCTGTATTTCAAAATAAGGATAGCAGTGCATATAAAATTTAGAGGGAAAAATGTCTTCAGGAATGACACACATTATAATACACTTTAAAGCAAACAGGGACTCTTATAGTACAAATACTTCTTTTGAATAATATTTAACTGACATGATATTCTGTTAGCAGAAGTAAGGAGAAAAACCACAAAATAATATATTCAAAACACACTAAAATTTGAAAAGTTAAGGGATATTCCCCCATGTGAATCGAAGGGATGGTCCGATGTGATTTTGTTTTTATTTTTCCTTTCTCTTTCCTGGGAAATACTCCTCTTCCTGCTATGTTTCCTACCCTTGTTGTCTAACCAATTATTTATTAAAAGCCATTTAACAGAATGAGGTCAAAGACAAAGTTCTTCATCAGATACCCTCATTCTGATATTCATCTATTCATTAATATTCTAAAGAAG
Organism: Acinonyx jubatus; assembly: GCF_027475565.1. Taxonomy (NCBI): domain Eukaryota; kingdom Metazoa; phylum Chordata; class Mammalia; order Carnivora; family Felidae; genus Acinonyx; species Acinonyx jubatus. The sequence continues at coordinate 8,937,752 of NC_069393.1, forward strand.
TTCATAGGAATACAGCCTATTTTTGGGAACCTTCTATTAAATTAGTTAAATGTATTGTAAGAGAGACCACATCGTGGAATATTTTCTAATGAGGCATCTCACAAATGCTTAGAAATATTCGGCATTCATTATATTAAAAATGGATCCATGATTTCCAAATCCAATGTCTGAAAATTGAATATACTCTGAAGTATTTCTTCTTAAGTTACCCATTCTAAATCCTAGTGACCTTCATTTAGCTAGATGCAAAACTTCTAATTATACATTGTAGTTCTTATGAATTGCTATGCCAATTTTCAGTTTTAAAGAATCTTAATTTTAAAATTCTGGACATTTGTCAATTTGTCTCCCAACACCTTACTTGCTTCTAGATGTTACACTGTATGTTACCTAATTGGAATTTAAATAAAAACTAGAAATAAATAAATAAATAAACAAACAAACAAATAACACAAAAATGAAGACTATTTAGAGACCCTCCCTAAGATTTGCACAGAGTGTCAATAGCCATTTATCCAGGTTATATGAAACATTGTTTTTTAATATTGTGGAATACAATTCATAGAAGAAAGATTATTTGAAACGGCTGTAGCAATTAAAATTAGATTAATTAACTCATCTCCTATTTTTGTCCCCCCCTTTGGTCCTCTGGTGAAAGACGTGTATGCAGCAATAGTACCAGATCTCATCTCTGAAATATTTTATTAAATGAGAAACAGGAAGTATAATATGTAAAATGGGATATATACACTTACTGATACAAATGTGCATAGGAAATTATAACAACGTCTCAACAATGCCTTTTTTAGAAAACCAAGCATCATTAAAGTGTGAAAAGTGTTTAAACATTTAAGTTATCCAATAAGGAATGAGAAATTTATAATTGAATATTAATTGCCATAATCTCCATTTCAACATTAAGTTTAAATATAAGAGAATATTTGGACATTTTAAAATATCCCCACACATTGTAATTGTGGAAATAAGAGGAAATATGCTTTTAGTGGTCTCTATAATCTCCTTCTCAAAAATTTTATTCCTTCTTCAGAGTCACTGCATTTTAATATATATTTGCATGTTAATTATTTTACAGTATGCCACAATCAATCAATACAAGCATAATTTTTACTTTATTTATTATTAAATCTAAATGTTCTTAGATAGAGAAATGCACATAAGTGGCTACAAATGTTGACCATAATTATAATGATTATAATGTTATAGGCATCTGGGTGGCTCAGTCATATCTTTAAATTCAATTAAACATCATCCAATTTTTTAAGCAGATCGTGCTTTCTTATTGTTTTTTATTATTATAAATGTACTCACAAGAAGACATCAAGTCCTTTATAATTTCAGAAGCATTCACGTTTTACTTCTTCCTTACCATTTTTGTTGCCTTTTGTTTCTTTTTACTGTATGATTACTGAGGCTAGGACTTCCAGTACTATGTTCATTAAAAGTGGTGAAACAGATATCCTTGTTCTGTTCCTGATCTTAGAGGAAAAACTCTTGTTTTTTACCATTATGATGTTAGCTGTGGGTTTTTCATATATTTTCATATTCTTTATTATGTGGAGGTATATTCCCTCTAAACCTACTTTGTTGGGGGGGTTTATCATGAATGGATGTTCTCTGTTATATATTTTCTTTGCATCTGTGGAAGTCATCATATGGTTTTTATTCTTCCTCTTCTCGTGATGTATCGCATTGATTTGTGACTATTGCACAACACTTGCCTCCTTGCAATATATCCCACCTGACCAATATGAATGATTTTTTAAATGTGTTGTTTGATTTTGTTTGCTAACATTTTGTTGAGGATTTTTGTCTTTAGGTTCATCAGAGATATTTTCTTTTTTTGTGGTGTCTTTATCTGGTTTTGGTATCAGGGTAATGCTGGCCTCATAGAATGAATTTGTAAGTTTCCCTTCCTCTTCTAGTTTTTGGAATAGTTTGAGAAGAGTAGGTATTAACTCTTCTTTAAAATGTTTGGGGGGCTCCTGGGTGGCTCAGTCGGTTGAGCATCCGACTTCGGCTCAGGTTATGATCTCGTAGTCTGTGAGTTCGAGCCCCGCGTCGGGCTCTATGCTGACAGCTCAGAGCCTGGAGCCTGTTTCAGATTCTGTGTCTCCCTCTCTCTCTGCCCCTTCCCTGCTCATGCTCTGTCTCTCCCTCCCTTTGTCAAAAATAAACATAAAGATTTTTTTTTAATAAAATGTTTGGTAGAAGTCACTTGTCAGCTGTCTGGTCCTGGACTTTTGTTTTCTTGCGGGTTTTTTGATCACTGATTCAATTTCCTTGTTGGTAATCGGTCTATTTAAATTTTTTTCTTCCTGATTCGGTTTTGGGATGTATGTGTTTCTAGGAATTTATCCATTTCTTCTGGTTTGTTGGCATATAATTTTTCATAATATTCTCTTATAATCCTTTGTACTTCTTTCCTTTTTTAAAAGATTTTTTAAAGTTTCTTTTTATTTATTTTTGAGAGAGAGAAAGAGCACAGCGGGGAAGGGGTAGGGAGAGAGAATTAGTATAATTTATTTTTAATGTATTGTAGTATTCGCTGATGAACTTGGTGCTTTTTATTTTGGAAGGTTTAATCATTGTTTAAATTTCTTCTGTTTTTATTAAATGTTTTTTTTAATGTTTATTTATTTTTGAGAGAGAGAGAGCACAAGAAGGGGAGGGGCAGAGAAAGGAAGACACAGAATCTGAAGCAGGCTCCAGGCTCTGAGCTGTCAGCACAGAGCCCGACACAGGGCTCGAAACTACAGACCCATGAGATCATGACCTGAGCCAAAGTCAGGTGCTTAACTGACTGAGCCACCCAGGTGCTTCAATCCTTTGTATTTCTGAGGTGTCAGTTGTAATTTCTCCTCTTTTATTTCTGATTTTATTAATTTGAATACTCTTCTTTTTCTTTCTTTCTGATGTATCTGGCTAAAGGTTTGTCAATTTTGTTGATCTTTTCAAAGAAACAGCTCCTGCTTTTATTGATCTGTTTTTTGTTTTTTTTATTCTCGATTTCATTTTCTGCTCTAATCTTTATCATTTCCTTCTAGTTGCTTTGGGTTTTGTTTGTTTTAGTTTTTCTAGCTGTTTTAGGTGTAAATTTAGGTGTTTACTTGAGATTTTTCTTGCTTCTTGATATAAGCCTATATTGCTATAACCTTCCTTCTTAGGACAGCTTTTAACACATCCCAAAGATTTTGAACCATTGTGTTTTCATTTTCATTTGTCTCTGTGCATTTTTTGATTTCCTCTTTGGTTCCCTGGTTGATTCATTCATTGTTTAATAGCATCTTATTTAACTTCTACGTATGTGTGTTCTTTCCAGATGTTTTCTTGTGATTGATTTCTAGTTTCATACCATTGAGGTCAGAAAAGATGCATAATATGATTCCAATCTTTTTGAATTTGTTGAGACTTGTTTTGTGGCTTAACAGTGGTCTATTCTGAAGAATGTTCAAAGTGCACTTGAAAAGAATGTGTATTATGTTGGTTTTGGATGGAATATTCTGAATATGTCTATTAGCTCCACCTGGATCAGTGTCTGTTTCCTTGTTAATTTTTTGTGTGGATGATCTATTCCTTGTTGTAAATGAGGTGATAAAGTCCCCTATTATTATGGTTTTACTGTTAATTCCTTCCTTTATGTCTGTTAATAGTTGCTTTATATATTTAGGTGCTACTTTGCTGAGTGCATAAATATTTACAATTGTTGTATCTTCTTGTTGGATTGTTCCATTTATCATTAGGTAGTGTCTCTTCTTTGTCTCTTTGTCCCTCTTTGTCTCTCTGTTGTAGCCTTTGTTTTAAAGTCTATTTTGTCTGGTATTAGCATTGCTACCCCAGGTTTATTTTCACTTCCATTTGCATGATAAATATTCTTGTTTTTTTGTTTTTTTGTTTGTTTTTTTTTGCCCCGTCTGTTCACTTTTGATGTGAATGTGACTTTAGGTCTGCAATGAGTCTCTTGAAGGCAATATATAGATGGGTCTTGTTTTTTTAATCCACTCTATGTCTTTTGATTGGAGCATTTAGTCCATCTATATTCAAAGCAATTATTGACAGGTATATATGCTTTCCTATTTTGTTACTTGTTTTACAGTTGTTCTTGTTCTATTCTGTTCCTTCTTTCTCTTGTTTTATTCCCGTGTAGTTTGATGGCTTTCCTTAGTGGTATGCTTCGATTCCTTCCTCTTTATTTTTTGCATATCTATTCTGGTTTTATTTTATCTGTGGTTACCATTAGGTTAGTATATAACATCCTATGCACACAGCAGTCTACTTAGGATGATGGTCACTTAAGTTTGAACCCATTCTCAATGCACTAAAGTTTTACTCCTCCCCCCTACATTTCATGTATCTGATGTCATGGTTTACAACCTCTTATTTTGTGAATACCTTGACATACAAGATAATATTTTTCCCTTTCACTTATAACTTTTCAGAGATTCCCCACCAGTTTTGTACTTATAAACATTCTCAAATGGAATGCAGCAAATAGAATGTTCACTTGTTCTTGTTAAAGGGTGTTTTGACTGGAATTACTGTAACCAGGAACTGCTATTCTAAAATATTCCAAAAGCTCACTCTATTCATGGATCTAAAATAAATATTGAGGATTTGCTCTTTGTGTGGCACTCTATCTGGCAATATGCAGAATAAAATAATGAGCATTAGGATTTTTACCTTTACCACCCAAAGGTAGAAAATTATACCCAACTAGTAACAGCACAATGTAGAACGTGGTTAAGTTATAAGTAGTGAAAATTAGAAAATCTAGCACAAACAAAATGTGATTAAGCAAGGGAAAAATAATCAATTCTTAACATGAATGAGACATAGAACAATTCACTTAATACTAAAACCCTTCCATGCATACTTTGATACCTTTCAGATTTATAAGGCTATTAAATGTCTTGTAATAATGTACGTTTATCATACTAAATTTCAATTATAATTATGCCACATAAATACAAGACTAGGCTTTGGGATTAATTTTGATTTTTTATTTACTTATCAATTGTGTGAACTGTTGCAGGTGAATCATTTTAAAGGTTAATTTTTAAAGACTGAAAAATGTAGACTATGTATGTTATAGTGATGTGAGAATTAAAATAAATAATGCCTATAAATCCCTCATCACACTGTCTGGGCCAGACTAACCACTAAGAAAATTATATATTGTTATTATTTTTCCTGTTATGAGTGATAATTAAACATAATGAGATTTCAGACTACAGAAGTTTGGAGAAAAGAGAGTTTGCCTGCATAGCTCAAAGCACAAGAATGCAAATTTTTTATTAACATTGATTATATACGACTATACATTGCTGACACATTTTAATTCCCAAGAAGGAAGTAACTTTTATATGCTTCATAAAATACATGATTAGTCTTTTGAAATATGTTCATATTTTCTGTCACTTCCTATTTTGAAATATTGGCAGGCTGACTTTATTTTTAGTTTTGAACCTCAAAATAGCAATATATTTTCAAAATATACAGTTTCCAGAAACAACTTAGCTTTATACACGTACACTTGATAATTACCCAGAACCATGTAAATGATATTGTCTGGCTTGGCCAATGCCAATGAGAGGGTCTTATTTAAGGGATAACAACTTTCCCTCCCCTCACTTCATTAGCCACCAACCAGGAGTCTCTAGATGGGCGATTTGGCAAGCTGACTTTAAATTTACCTCTCGGGGCACCTGGGTAGCTCAGTCGGTTAAGTGTCCAATTTTGGCTGAGGTCATGATCTCATGGTTCATGAGTTCAAGCCCAGCGTGGGACTCTGTGCTCACAGCTCAGAGCCTGGAGCCTGCTTCGAATTCTGTCTCCTCCTCTCTTTGCCCCTCCCCCGCTCGCGCGCTGGCTCCCTCTCTCAAAAATAAGTTAACATTAAAATAATAATAATAAATAAATTTACCTCTCCTATATATTCTCAGACCTTTCCTCACCTCTTTATGGATGTTTCTATCTCATATTGGGGAAAAGAAACTATCATATTCTTCCGTTTTATGTTCTGCCTTTATTAACAATGCTACTCAGTATCATTGAGAGACATTATTTTTCCAAAACTGACAAAGTTAATTAATTAGTGGTCAGGTAAAATTAATGATAGCTCTATACAGCTCTTCCTCACAGCCCTTCTTTTTTTTCCCCTGAAAGACTGCAGTGAGCTAAAAAATGGTGGTTTTAAATATTCAGTCTTAACTTTTCAGATTTCTGACAAAGAAGTGTGTTTCTGAAGGTAATAAACAGATAATACATGGAATCTATGTAATCTGTTGCATATAAAGCATCCTGTCTTTCCAAAACAAGGAAAATAAGAGCACGGAAGGAGAAGCAGGGAGAATGGAGAGTGGCTATTGATCACCTGATCTTAACCTGGCATTTTTCCCGAAACCAAAACCAAAGTCAGGTTATTATTTAATTCACTGCCACAAATCTACGGTATGATCCATTCTTCCTATAATTAGGCTTTCCTTACAAAATGCTTTATACCACAGCTGTAACTGACAGAAATTTATTTAAAGGAGAATTGAGTTAATATTTTAGGGAAGGAGATTAAGTATTCTTTTCTTTCATCTGAAAGGTTTGCCTTTTGGATCTATCAAGGGTGGAGGAATATTTGTCTTTAATTACCCCTGCAGAATGGTTAAAGTCACAAATTCATTTCTGTCTTGTTCTGGTTTTCTTTCTTTGTTTGTTTGTTTTGGTTTTTTTTTTTTTTTTTTTTTGTCGTTGTTTTTGTTTGGTTTGATTTGGTTTAATTCTTTTTCTTTATCCCCTTTTAAAGATGCATGAAGTTGTTCTGGAGGCATTTCAAGCCTTGGATGCAATCAAATCCATCCAGGAAACTGACTTTACCTACTATGTTACACCCTTTTGCTACATCAAAAAGGCTGCCTAGTATGATAGCTGAGAAAAATGCCTTGTTCATAAAATAGTCACAGTGAAAATTTTACAATCACCTCATTTCAAGGGTAAGAATAAAAAGAGTATTTTTCTTTCCATATACTATGATTTCTGTTCTCACAATACCTAAAAAAAGTAAAACCCACTGTTATTAGATTTTTGGTATAATGTATTATAGACTGCAGTGAATGTTATTTTTAGAAACTGTTCAATAACTGTTGTCTTCTAACAATGACAAATCATTAATGTGGACAAGGATATTCTTCTCCCTTTTGTTATTTTCCTATAACCGTTCAAAAGAGCCCTTTCATTTCCCCCTGGTGAGTGAAAAGTTTCTTAAAGAAATGTCATATCGTCCTTCCCTTCTGTGGTCAAAAATATTTTTTTCTCATTAATGATGTTTTCACAGCATGCTTATTAAAGTCAGAATGTAAATCAAGTAAAATGAGAATGCATTAATTCAGTTAATCTCAGATAAGTGTGAATGAATAATTTAAAAGTCTAAATGATGGTATACATTTGAAATATATATTCTTTTACTCCCCAATTTAAAAATATTTAGTGAGCACATGTTACTGACTGATCTTGTAAAAGTCAAGGGGTCATAGCTAGGAATTAGACATAGCTCAGACTTGAAGTGGCTGACAGCCTTAGAAGGTGAGTCCAAGGGGCGCCTGGGTGGCGCAGTCGGTTAAGCGTCCAACTTCAGCCAGGTCACGATCTCGCGGTCCGTGAGTTCGAGCCCCACGTCGGACTCTGGGCTGATGGCTCAGAGCCTGGAGCCTGTTTCCGATTCTGTGTCTCCCTCTCTCTCTGCCCCTCCCCCGTTCATGCTCTGTCTCTCTCTGTCCCAAAAATAAATAAACGTTGAAAAAAAAAATTAAAAAAAAAAAAGAAGGTGAGTCCAATATGAAAATCACTCAAAGTGTTACAGCTGTTATGATGGGAATATCTAGAGTGTGCCATATTAATGAAGGGAATGGAGACCAGGAAAAATCTATACCACAAAGGGGACAAAAACACAGAAACACAGTCCCACTAAAGCCTGATTTAATCAAAAGCTGATAGGACACTCCATTCCCCACCATGCTGCTGGTGCTCAACAACCCTCCCGTATAGAAATAGCAAATTAAAGTTGAATGATATACAAGGTACAAACTCTCTCTCTGGAGCAATAAAAGTGGAATCCACGAAGTCAAGAAGAGAAAAACTAAAGCAAGGACACTGGCAGATACTGAAGTCTGTGGCACCCATAGCTGCACTAAACTCAGCCAAACTCCTCCTAGCCAGATTATTATCAAAACTCACATTAAAGGTCTTGTTACCTGATTACCTCTGTTGGTTTATCTTTTATTAAACATTATTTTTTAGAGAAGTTTAAAGTTCATAGCAAAATTGAGCAGGTAAGACAGAGATTTCCCATGTTTACCCCTTGTCACCACACATGTAGAGCCGCTCCCATTAGTAACATTCTTGAATACAGTGACACATTTGTTATAATCAATAAATCTGCACTGACACATCAGAATCGCCCGAAGTCCATAATTTAAGTTACAATTTACTCTTTGCCATCTACATTTTATGGATTTGGATAAAGGTATAATGATATGTATCCATCATAATGGCATCATGCAGAATAGTTTTACTGCCCTAAAAATCTTATGTTCTGCATCTATTCATTCCTCCTTCCTCCCTCATTCCTGGTAGCCATTGAGCTTTCTATTGTCTCTATGGTTTTGCCTTTTCCAGAATACCATTTAGTTGGAATCACACAGTATGTAGCCTTTACAGATTGGATTATTCCATTTATTCATGTTCATTTAGGATTTCTCCATGTCTTTTCATGACTTGATAGCTCATTTGTTTTTAGTGCTAATATTTCATTGGATAAATCAGAGTTTACTTGTCCATTCATCTGCTGAAGGACATCTACATTTCTTCCGAGTTTTGGAAATTATAATTAAAGCTGCTATAAACATCCATGTGCAGACTTATCATGGATACACACTTTCATCTCCTTTGTGTAAATACGAAGTAAGTATTGGATCGTCTGGTAACAGTATGTGTGGTTGTGTTAGAAACTGCCAAACTGTCTTCCAAGTTGGTTTATCATTTTGCATTCCCATCAGCAATGAAGTCGCTCCACATCCTCTAAAAGGATCTTGAGTAGCCACAGTATCACACTAGCAGTGAGCACACCCAGCTCCCAGATCTTGGTTTCTATCACCATCCTGCAATTTAAAAAAAAAAAAAAAATTAATGATCCTTAAGAAAGGATTTCTTGACTCTATGGTTGGGACAGGCATTACATAGGATAAGCTTGGAACATCTGTGCCAATAAAAAAAAAAACAAAACAAAACAGGAAAGTGTCCATAAAACAACATGATGTGATATATCAAAAAGACACAGAAACCAACCTAAAAAGGCTTCCAAAGACCAAGGCTGGAAAAACTGGAGCAAAAAATAAATAAATAAATAAATAAATAAATAAATAAATAAATAAATAACATACTACTAGATTATAAGACAACATGGCTGTGCCTTGACTGATATATTTTCTAAAAATTGAGAAGCAACAACCCAATAGGAATACAGAGAAAGATATAAACAAACAGGAAAAAGAAACACAAATGATGCTTAAACATATGAACATATGTTCACCTTATTCATAGTAAGGCAAATGCAAATTGCAATTACTGCAATTAATTGCTATCATTGGTTACAATTCTTCATTTAACATATTGGTAAACATTTGAAATTTTGAAAATACATACAGTGGTTGAAGCTGTGGATAAACAGTATTCTTATGGTTATGTAACAACCAATGCAAAATGCAACAACTTCCTTGGAAGGGAGTTTGGCATTTTCTGGAGAATTATTTAAGAATTTATCCTTTGATCACGAAATCCCACTTCTGGCAATCCATTCCAGCATTACTCTGGCACAAATATAAAATGATTAATGAACAAATATATTCTCTTAAACACTGCTGGTAACAGCAAAAGTCTTGAAATAACCCATGTTGCCCATAGGGAAGTGGTTGAATAGACATGACACATCCATGTAATGTATTGTTATGCAGCTACCAAAAGGAATACTGCAACACATTGTTTCCGCCATATATCATCAAACAAAGCAAAATAATATTCAGAAGACTGCCTGTATTTTTCTAGTGTGAAAAATAAGCTGTACATAAATATGTGTTTATACATTTATGTTGTCCTAAAGGAAAAATGAAGAGAAACCAAAAACTGTGCAAAATGCTTACATACAGGATGAAGGATAAAAGAGAGATACGAGAATCTTTTTGAATGCAATTTGTATACGTTTTATTCTAAACCATACCATCATTTTTCATAACAAAGACATAATTACACTATCCCTCCCCTATCTGCTGGACATATCCCATGCTCCAAAGACACCCACTGGATGCCTGAAACCACTTATCTTGTATTTTCTTGCCCTCATCCTAGGAGTAGCCATTTCTGCAATTAATCCTAGTTTTTCCAAGAATAGCATTTAGAAATCAAGATCTGGACTCTGGGTATGTTTGTTGCTGCTAGATGTCAAAGCCTTTAGGTGCTCTCACGAGAGAGATAGAAAATATATAAACTATTGCATCTACTTATTATATTTGTATGTATATATGTATATATATTATCCAATTGTAGAATTGGATATAATGTCTACAATACATTTTAATCTAAGCAGAGTAGAGTAACACTATAATCTCCAGAAATGATCAAGACAGAAGAATTTTCCAGATAAACTCCAAGACTTCAAATGTCTTAAGAAAATTAAAAATGCTCAGCATACTTTAATTTGGACCAAAAATAAAATAGTGCTTAGGACCAGTGATTTTAAAAATATCGACATATAAAATCAATTATTTTGACTTATTTCATTTAATTCACATGTTTGCAAATGCTGAACTGCTCAAATATAATAACACTAAAAATGATGTTGTGTGAATAATTTGACTACACTTATGAAATATGTGTATGGGAAATTATGAAATATGTCAAAGGGCTTTGTATATTCACCTCTGAGTTGATGATCGATATTTATGAAATTGTGCTGACTAGACACAGAAATTTATATTCAGAAGTACATACTCAATCAATAACCAGAGTCACATAAAGCAGAAAAAGCCATTGTCCTTAGTGACACAATCATCAAACATAATTTATTAAAGGCTTTTCTGTGTGAGATGCTGGTGAGGTGACCTGAGAGGTGTGCTTTTCAAATGCAAGGATTGCAAATTGAGGTTTGAAGCATTGATTCCCCAGATAAAAATATAATGCAGTATGTATGGGACATGAACTAACAAATACGCTTAGGCATAAAATGTTGCTGCATAATTATAGATATACCTGAAATTAAAGAATTAACAATAGGACCTAATTTTTGCCAGGTAAATCTCAGCAATGAGGTGAAATGAACAAATTTGTAGGAAAAAAAAAAATTACCAAACAGACAATACTGATTCAATTTGAAAGTTAGGTGAGCCGAAAAAAGAATAAATGAGCTTCTTTTGTATTTTACTTTATTTTTTAAGTGTATTTATTTATTTCAAGAAGAGAGAGCAGGGCAGGGGTAGAAAGAGAGGGAGACAGAGACTCCCAAGCAGGCTCCGTGCTATCAGCACAGAGCCTGACACGGATCTCAGTCCCAGGAACCACGAGATCATGACCTGAGCCAAAACCAATGGTCAGACGTTTCAACTGACTAAGCCACCCAGGCACCCCAAGAATAGTATTTAGAAATGAAGATCTGGACTCTGTGTGTGTTGGTGGCACATGCCACAGCCCATAGGCACTCTCAGGGAAAGATAGAAAATACATATGCTATCCAATGTAGACACACAAGCTCTATTTTGTAAATTAGTTTTCACTGTTGCTCACTTACAGCAAACAAGTTGGAAACAAATTTACCAACTAGTGTATAATGTGGAAGTACAGTTATCTTTATCTTCAGCATTATTGTTTCTAGTCAAAGATACAAATTTCCCGAAGTTACTTCTGTTACTTGTTCTTTTTCTACTCTTTCAGTGATCTTATGTCACACATTTATAATACAGTTGGATTCATGTGCCAGTCTGGATTACACCCTGGGATCCTCTGACATCTTATTTTTATTGTTGTTTTTGTTATTGTCATTTTGTATACAGTTAAATTTATCCTTTGTAATGTCGAGTTCTATGGGGTTGACAAATGCATAGGGATGTATCCACAAGCTTCGTATCTTACAGAACAATGTCATCACTAATAATTCCCCCGTGTGGCATGCTAATACTAAGCCCCTACCATATCTCTCACTGATCTGTTTTCCATCTCCACATTTCATCTTTCACAGACTGCTTTATAAATGGAATTACATATAATATAGATTTCTGGGTCTGGGCTTCACTTCTTAATATGTGTTTAAGTTTCATACATGTTCACATGTGAGGAAACATCTTGCTCTGTTTAAAAATTTCTGAGTAGAATTCCAACGTGTGGATAGTCCAGAGTTTATCTGCCCACCCACTGAAGGATATTTGGGTTGTTTCTTGATCTTGATAATGAATAAAGCTGCTATAAACATTCATACACATATTTTCATAGGAGCATGTTCACTTGGTTAATAACTACAAGTTTCTTTATTGATTTAGTTGAAAGTCTATGTTTAATATTATTTAAGAAACTGCCAAAGTGCCTTCCAAAATGGCTGTACCCTTTTACATTCTCACCAACAATAAATGATGTGAATAAACTATTGTGTGCTGTGCCTTATCCTCGCAATTATTTGATATTATAACTAACCCCCCATCTAGTCCAATAAGTGCGTAACAGAATCTAATGTGGATCCTTATTTGCATTTCCCCAATGATAAACATAGTTGAGCATTTTTTCATAAGTGTATTTGGAACCTGCATTTCTTCTTTTGTGAAGTGTCTATTCATATCTTTTGTCTATTTGTAGTTTTTTTTTTATTGCTCACTTTTAAGAGTGCTGTAAATATCCTGGATATTCCCTACACATATTTTGTATTTATTTGGCATGACCAGATGAAAAATGAGGGATAGTTATACAATTAATTATTATACATCCAAAACGGTTTCCTTTCATGAGTCATGTTTCCTCATGCATTTCAAAACATGATTGTTATTTCATAATTAAAACACATCATGGTGTAAAAGAAAAGGAACACTTGGTGAAGCTATGTTGAATGATTTGGACAACTTCAGGAGAAGAATATTTAATACACGCTTGGTGTTTGCCAAAATATTTTCAATCAGTAATAAAGTTGGGTGTTGGATAAGATCTAGAATTCACATAATTCTATATTGACAATCCAATTCTTTGTGTAAACTCAATTTCCTATTTGGTTTAATGAGGCTGAGATAATAAAACATGACAAACAGATAACAAGAAGGTAAAGGTATAGGCTAATCTTATTCCGAAACACTAAAGCAAAGTCCTTAACAAAACATCAGTAAACATAGTACAGAAATATATGAAAAAAGACAAATATTACAACTAATTTGGCTTATTTCACAAACCAAATCTAGATTTAGTATTCCAGGATTTTTCAATGTAAATTACCAAAGTGAGAAAACAAATTTTAAACATTTACTAATCACATCAATAAGGTACACACACACACACACACACACACACACACACACACACACACACACTCACACACGAAGAAATTAAATATCTATGTGAGCTCAAAACTTTTATTTGTTTTTGTTTTTATTTAAATTCCAGTTAGTTAACACAGAGTATAATATTAGTTTCGGGTGTATAAGATAGTGATTCAACACTTTATACAATACCTGGTGATCATCACAAGTGCACTCCTTAATCCCCATCACCTATATCACCCATCACCCCACCCACTTCCCTTCTGGTCACCTCAGTTTGTTCTCTACAGTTAAGAGTCTGTTTATTGGTTCACCTCTTCCCCCCCCCCCCAACTTTGCTTGTTCATTTTGTTTCTTAAATTCCACATATGAGTGAAATATTAACAATATTTGTCTTTCTCTGACTGATTTGTTTCACCTAGCATTATACTCTCTAGCTCCATCCACATCATGGCAAATGGCAAGATCGCATTCTTTTTGATGGCCTATATTCCATTGTATATATATACCACTTCTTTATCTATTCATCAGTCGATGGACACTTGAGGAGTTTCCATAATTTGGCTATTGTAGATAATGCTGCTATAAACATCAGGGTGTATGTGTCCCTTCAAGTTAGTATTTTTGTATTCTTTGGGTAAATTCCTAGTAGGGCAATTGCTGGGTTATAGGGTAGTTCTATTTTTAACTTTTTGGGGACACTCCATAGTGTTTTCCAGAGCGGCTACACCAGTTTGCATTCCCACCAGCAGTGCAAGAGGGTTCCCCTTTCTCCACATCCTCACCAACATCTGTTGTTTCTTACTTTGTTGATTTTAGCCATTCTGACAGTTATGAGGTGATATCCCATAGTGGTTTGATTTCTATTTCCCTGATCAGTGATGTTGAGCACTCTTTCGTGTGTCTGTTAGAAATGTATATGTCTTCTTTGGAAAAATGTCTGTTTATATCTTCTGCCCATTTTTTTGACTGGATTATTTGTTCTTTGGGTGTTGAGTTTTGTAAGTTCTTTATATATTTTCGATACTATCCCTTTATCAGACATGTCATTTACAAAGATCTTCTCCCATTCCATCGGTTGCCTTTTAGTTTTATTGATTGTTTCCTTCACTGTGCAGAAGCTTTTTATTTTGATGGAAGTCCTCATAATTTATTTTTGCTTTTGTTTCCCTTGCCTCAGGAAACACATCTAGTAAGAAGTTGCTATGGCCAATGTCAAAGGAGTTACTGTGTTCAAGGATTTTAATGGTTGTAAGTCTCACATTTAGTTCTTTGATCCATTTTGAATGTACTTTTGTGTGTGGTGTAAGAAAGTGGTCCAGTTTATTCTTTTGTATGTTGCTGTCCAGTCTTCCCAACACCATTTGTTAAAGAGACATCCATCTTTCCATCAATAGTCTTTCCTTCTCTGTCAAATATTAATCGGCTGTACAGTTGTGGGTTCATTTGTGGGTTTTCTATTCTGCTCTGTTGATCTATGTGTCTGTTTTTGTGCTAACACCATACTGTCTTGATCACTACAGCTTTGCAGTATAACTTGAAGTCAGAAATTGTGATGCCTCCAGCCTCGTTTTTCTTTTTCAGGTTGCTTTGGCTATTTGGCAACTTCTGTGGTTCCATACAAATTTTAGGATTGTTTTTTCTAGCTATGTAAAAAATGCTGTTGGTATTTTGATAGAGAGTGCATTAAATATGTGGATTGCTTTGGGTAGCATAGCTATTTTAATAATATTCTTCCAATCCGTAAGCATGGAATGTCTTTCGATTTCTTAGTGCCATCTCCAATCTTTCACCAGCGTTTTATAGTTTTTGGAGTATAGATCTTTCAACTCCTTAATTTGGTTTATTCCTGGATATCTTATTATTTGGGGCACAATTGTAAGTGGGATTACTTTATTAATTTCTCTTTCTGCTGCTTCATTATTGGTGTATAAAAATGCAGCAGCTCAAAACTTTTAGAAACTTCAAAATGTATTGGAAAAGAAAACTGTTTTTGGCCTTTTGATAGCCTTTCCTCTACCTTTAGATAACTCCTTCTTCAAAAGTAACTTAAGGAATTTGTTGGACCAAAATTAAATGAAAGTCTTGATGAATTAGCTAAGTGCTGACAGAGATTGTTTGAGTGATGTCTTATTGATAAGGTGCAGCTACCCAGAAAACAGAAACGAGTAACATGCTGATGCGGGGCTATGTATTTAGCAATGAATAAAAGCTTAAGAGATTACAGATCTTATGCCTTTCCTGAGCTGAGGTGAGGTGGTTGATATCCACTCAGAGCCATCTATATTAACAATGGGGTCTCTAAGTACAATATTGTTTGGGGACATCGGAAGTTGCACATGTGGATCAAGAATCCTCTGCTATGTTATCACTATACATCCATGTAGTTTCTCTTTACTATTTCTTAAAGCTACATTAAAGTTGGTGATGAGTGAAGTCTGTAGCAGCCCATGAATTTGAGTATAAATTTAAACGCACATTTCCTATTCATTCAAGCCATGTGCAAACTGATGAAGTATATATCCTAAGTTTACTAAGAGGTCATCTTCAAAAAATAAAGTAAATGACATCTTTAATACTGAAAAATGTAAAGCTTTCACATCTGAGTATAATATTCAAAAACAAAAAAAGGAGACTACCATTTCTTTTCAATATTTAACGTTAGGTACTTACCAGTGTAGTGAAAAGACAAAGAAAATGTAAAGAATGAAAAGGAAGCATTAATATTGTCATTTTCACAGATAATGGAATCATATATGTAGAACAATTTTTAAAAATTTTAAAGTTTTTTTTTTTTTTTTGAGAGAGAGACAGAAGGTGAGCAGGAGAGGAGCAGAGAGAAAGTGAGACACAGAATCTGAAGCAGGTTCCAGGCTCCAAGGTGTCAGCACAGACCCTGATGAGGGGCTCAAACCCATGAACTGTGAGATCATGACCTGAGCTGAAGTCAGACACCTAACTGGCTGAGCCACGCAGGTGCCTCTGTAGAACAATTTTAAAATCTACATGTAAAATATTAAATGTAAAAAATGGGTTTGGCAACTTTACTGAAACCATATCTATATCCAGAAATAAATGCATTTCTGTTCACCATTGGGATAAATGAGAAAATGAAAAAAAAAACCTTAAATATCATTTGCAGAGGCATCAAATATGAACTAAGTGGGAAGAAGTATAACAGAAACATTAAAAAATTAGTGACAAAACTAAAGTGATTCTAAATAAATAAAACAATACATTGGATGTTTCAATATTGTAGAAATATCAATTTTCCTCAAATTGATCTGCAGATTCAGTATGATCCCAATCAAAATCTTAACAAGATTTGTAAAAATTTGTAAGCTAATTATAAATTTTTGTTATTAAAATTCAAAGGATCAAATTCAGCCTGACTACTTCAAAGAAAATTTTAGAAGTTGAGGATCTATTTTACCAGCTGTTATGATTTATTGTAAGGGCATTAATTAGTACAGTATGCTATTGGTACAAATATAGACAAATCAAACGATAGAACTTAATAGAGAATTCAAAAACACAGCTGCACATATAGACACTAGATTTTAATTTTGAAAACATGACTGTGAAGAACAGTAAGGAATTGACAGTCCTTTTAATAAATATTTCTGGGTCAATTGGATAACCAGGTGGAAAAAAAATAAAACCCCACTTTTGGGAAATGTTCCAGATTCAGGATCAGCAATTTTTTTTTACAGGGCAAGGTAACAAATATTTTATGCTTTGGAGCCAAGTCACATCCACAGATATTATATAGGTGCTTATATAAGCCACTTAGAATGTAACTATTTAAATATGTAAAAAGCATTTTTAGCTCACGAGGCATACATGCACAAGAACCAGGCATCTGGTTGGATTTGTCTCTTGAGTTTGCTGGCAAGCCAATGAGAAGGACGGAGTACCTAGTATAAAAATGGGCAAAGACCTTGAACAGTCACTTCATAAAAGATGATATCTATATGCTCAAAATCAGGAATAATCAGAGAAATGCAAGTTAAGTCAAAATATATTTGATCGCATAATTCCAAGATAGGCACACACTAAAACTAAGGACAATGTCACATGTTGAGGGAGTGAGTGTGGAAAACTGGAAAGTTTTTGTATGAGCAAAAGTGCAAATTAATACATTTTGAGAAAATGTTTGACATTTGTATTTAACTTGATTGTGTGCACACCAAAATACTTAGTTTTACTCCTGGGCATGCATCCAACAAATAAGCATACATATTTGATCCAAAATACACGTACGAGGATGTTTATAGCAACATTGTTTATAATTGGCACGATCTAGAAAAGCTCAAATGTCTCCTTACAATAGAAAGGATAAATAATTTCTGTGAAGTTCATCTTTGCTTTTCCTTTGTGTTAGGGAGGTTTCTGTATATTATCCTTCTATTACCAGTAGGAATTCCCTGTTTGTTTCTAAAAATAATTAACTTCCTTATTTCCTTGTTTGTGATATTTTCATTATCTTATCTAGGAATTTTTTAGTATCAGATAACTACAGTAGACATAAATATTGCTTAAGTTTGTCTTTTATTGTATGGGTAGAGATTTGTTTTTCCAACTCACAGCTTTTAGCCAGTGTAATGGTAAGGTACAAAAATTATTCCTTGGTTCTCATCATTTACCCTAGATGCACTATCTCTGGGTGGATGACTTATTTTGAAAATATGACTTGGTCAACTCCAGCGGAATGTGTCTAGGTCCTATTCTGAATGCCTTCACAGTATTCATTTCTGGAAAGAGAACTCTGTATTATGAATGTCTACTTCTGATATCACTTAAATGAAGCAAATTATATTTTATCACCTAGATACTCATCTCTAAAGTTTCAAGCCTGGTTACATTTTTTTTTTGGAAATGTTATAGTAAAATCATTAAGGATGGAAACTGAAGAAATCAACAAACTGATCCTAAACAAAAGGCATTAATGAAAAATATTTGCGGCAGAACTTTACATGGGGGTCAAATTAAGAAAAGTCATAAGAATGCTATCAAAAATTGCCAGTAGGCAGTGATTTCTCTTATAAATAGGTAGCCACTGTCAAGGGTACACCCTCCAAATTATTTCCTATGAGTTTAACAAGAAATCATTACAATTTGACAATTGATAAATTTTGATAAATTTTTAAAAAGTTAGCTGACACAAGTAGAAAGGTATCAGGGATATTAAAAAAATGTACTCTTGGAAGCTCAAATTTTGAAATAAGTAGGAGTTGCTAGTTTTTAATATTTTGAAACATGAAAAGTATGAATAGCCAGGGATGCCTGGGTGTCTCAGTCAATTAAGCCTCTGACTTCGGCTCAGGTCATGATCTCAGTTCGTGGGTTCGAGTCCCATGTCAGGCTCTGTGCTGATGGCTCAGAGCTTGGAGCCTGCTTCAGATTCTGTGTCTCCCTCTGTCTCTGCCCCTCCCCCGTTCATTCTCATTCTCTCTCTCTCTCTCTCCCCCTCTCTCTCTCTCTCTCTCTGTCAAAAATAAGTAAATAAACATTAAAAATTATTTTAAAAAGTATGAATAGCTAAAACTAAAATTTAAAACTAATTTTATAGGACTTTTATGATGTCTGCATGAAGGCTACTTTTGTACTTCAATAATAAGCAGTCAATTGCACGGTTGCCCAAAAGGACTTGTGTGCAAGGTTACAATATAAAAACAGTAAATAATGCTCAACCCTCCTATTCCTATATGCAAATGGAAAATGGGAGGGGGGCAGGGAAGGAACAATTGCAAGAATATGTTTTTCATTTCCAAGTCACAGACCTCTAAGAATCTGTGACAGATGTTCCTGAGTTTTGGATCACATAGGGGCAGACTAAGAAAAGGGTTAGAGAAGAGGGTGTGTACCTAGCAGCTCATCTTGGAAAACACTATTAACGCAGTAGAGCAATTGAGGTAGGAAAGAGAAGGAAGCCAGAGAAGGCTGTGTTAGTCAAGACAGTCACAACATCTGGGCAACTCGAGTTCAATCCAACTGACCAGCTCTGGGAGATAGTGTGCACCATGCTTTGCAATAACCTCAACCGAAGTATGAGAAAACTGATATATCTGCCCACCAAATCCCTGTCTCTCCTTGGTTTAGCGCTGCTTCTGAGAGCATTAAGTTGCTTCTAGGTTGCCCCGTACAGATTCCATATGTCTTTCTGCTGCCAGATAAAAATTCTGCAGCAGTAATCCACATGTGATCTCACTAGGCGGCCTTTGACATGTAGGGATACAGCGGGACCCTGACAGTGTCTGTTTCGATTCATCCGGCACATAACTTGGTACATTCATGTCCCCTGTTAGAGATGTGCTGTCCTTTCTTGTTTTCCAAAGGGAGACATGTAACAACTAAAAATAGTTAATGACAGGGACGCCCGGGTGGCTCACTGGGTTGAGCATCCGACTCTTGATTTCAGCTCAGGTCAGGATCTCACAGTTAGTGAGTTTGAGCCCCACATCAGACTCTCTGCTTTCAGTGCAGAGCCTCCTTGAGATTCTCTATCTCCCTCTCTCTTTCTGCCCCTCCTCTGCTTGCGCATGTGCGAGCACGTACCCTCTCTCCCTCTTCCTCTTTCTCTCAAAGTAAACTTTAAAAAAATTAAATTCATATTTAAAAAATTAACCACAATAGTAGGTTAAGTGGAAGAAGCCAAGTTCCCTACTATTTAAGGCGATCTTGAGAATGTAATTAATATTTATAACTTCCCCCTCTACCAACTATTCCATAAATCTTATCCTTGGCATATCTGGTGGTTTAAGTTGCTTATTGAATGGAGTACCCAGAACTTCTTCCCTCGTGGCCTAGATCCCTGGTTATTCTGCCTCATGGGACATGGTAATTGTCATTTCCTGTTTATGTTATAGAGACACTTTTCTTTGTTTTATGTTTATTTATTTATTTGTTTTGAGAGGGACAGAAAGAGAGAGAGAAAGAGAAAGCATGAGTGAGGCAGGGGAAGAGAGAGAGGTAGAAAATCCCAAGCAGTCTCCTCACTGTCACATGGAGCCCTTCTTGGAGCTCTAATTCATGAACTGCTTGATCATGACCTAAGTCAAAATCAAGAGTCCAATGCTCAACTGACTGAGCCACACAGGCGCCCCTAGAGACACTCTTCTTTGTTTTCATTATGTAGAAACAACACTATGAGGGTAAAGTATAGTAATTCCTTTTTCTCCTGTCTACTGGCAGATAGCCTAAAATAACTACATAAGTGGTATAGTTTAGATTTAGCATTTCCCACACTCTAGCCATTGGTAAAGAGCCCCATTTGGAAATAGCAGGACCTATTACAAGTTTGGCAAGAACAACTTCCCCAACTTTCTTGGGAAAGTTGTTCCCAAGAACAACTTTCACTGGGAGAGCTGGTGAAAGGGGTCTGTCTTTACTTTTACCCTTTGGATTTAGGACCCATGAAATTTTATGAATGGTCATTAGTTCAACATACATATCATATACTGAAGAACAATATCCTAAGCCCTCATGGTGTAATCCCCAAGCTGCTATCTTACCTGAACATTCTGATGTTGTATTCAGTTGACTGCTTTGTAGGAAAAACCAGAGAATTCTATGTATATTCATTGTCACATACCTATTCTTCTGAGTCCCTTGGTAAGAGTGACATTAGGCAGGATCCAATGATTAAAAAATAGGACACTTGGGTAAACTGTGCTGGCTGAGGTATTGTAAGTAAAAAAGGAAATCCATACCAAGAATAGATATAAATCTCAAAGATTAATTACTTCCCTGTTCAGAATTAAAATTTTCTAATGAAATCAACTTTCATTCAATTGATTAATCAGACTGCTTAGAGGAAGAGTACCGTTTAATGGCTCAACATTGGTCTACGCTGATGACCCTTTATTGTTCACCCTTTATTGTTATAAATAGATGAGCTATGGGGTCATTGCACAAGCCCTGGAATGCATAAATGGAAGCCACCTCTGTAGGTATGGTTACATATGCTGGATCAGTCATGCTATTGATCTAGCTCTTCAGGTAATTCTCTCTGGTGACTGCTCTCTGGTGAGCAGCCATATGAGACCCACCCCACAGCATTATACACATGCCCATTTCCATAGGTGAATCCACATGCCTCTTTCCTTGATTTCTTAGTCACAAATCATTTTATCTTCTTCCTTCCAGTCCCTGATTAAACAAAAAGGTATTGAACACTACCCAGAATTCATGAATATCTTTACCAGAGCCCTTTTTTTTTTCCTCTACAGCAAGTTGATGAAAATGTATTTCTAGACAGAAGTGCACAGCATGGCATCTTCCTCTATGTGAGGGAGAGCAAGTTGGAATCTAGAGGCTGGTTGTAATCTAATTTTGAAAGATAGCCATCCTATCAAAGTTTCCATGTTCTATTCATTGCATTAACCCCAACCTCAAGGGGATTATATGGGGCTATGAATATCAAGAGGTAGTGGTCAAGTTGCCTACCACAACAAACTTAATCAGAAAAAACAACATCACCTAAATGGATCTTGAGAGGTTCTGAGGGGCCAACCTATGTTGAAATTCAAGAAATTGCTGGAGAAATTTTGTGATGTTCCCTTTACTATGGCTGTTTGTGCAATTAGCTAGAATGATCCAAAGTTGAGGTTCCACAGATGTAGTAAAGATGTAAGGAAAACAGGGGAAGGTCACTGACCAAACAGGCAAAAATATATATGATCAATAAGGACAGAAGAATATGTATTAGAGAAATATTGTAAAACATTTGTTGACAGAGCAAAAACTTACTACAGGATAATTTTGCTTTCTCTCTCTTTCTTCTTTCTTTCTTTTCTTTCTTTCTTTCTTTTTTTCTTTCTTTCTTTCTTTCTTTCTACCTCTTTTCATTTCCCATGGAAGGTGTTTGATTATATATTTTTTATCTTCTTACCTAATAAGGAAATAAAAGATAAACTAATAGACATCTTGTTTTATTTACATTGAGTTTCATTTGAAATACATAAATATAGAACCTGGTTAAAATGATTACAATAATAAAACAGACCCCAAAGAGTCTCTATAATTCTTTGCTTAAAAATGTTTCTGTTTTAGACAGTTTAGTGTTTACCTATTTTTAACAAAACGCCATAATGATGGATACACACCATTATACATTTGTACAAACCCACAGAATGCACAACACCAAGAGTGAACGGTAATGTAAATCATGAGCTTTGGATGGTGATGATGTATCAATGTAGGTTCATCATTTGTAATGAACACACCACTTTGGTGGAAGATGTTGATAATATGGAGACTGAGCATGTGTGGGGACAGGGAGCAGGTGGGAAATCTCAGTATCCTCCCTTCAATTTTGCCATAAACCTTAAACTGCTCTAAAAACTAGATCTGAAAGGAAAAGACTTCATAGATAGTGTTTTTGATATAAGCAAAAAAAACTGGCACCATACATAAGCGTATGTTCACAAGTTAAAGACATCATGACTCATGTCATAAATGTTCAAACGGTATAAGTTATTTTGGGCCTCTTTTTATTATTTAAATTCAAGTTAGTTAACATACAGTGTACTCTTGGCTTCAGGAGTAGAACCCAATGATTCATCTCTTACATATGACACCCAGTGTTCATCCCGAAAAATGTCCTCCTTAATGCCCATCACCCATTTAGCCCATCCCCCCACATACCACCACCACTCCCCTCCACCAGCAACCCTTAGTTTGTTCTCTGTATTTAAGTGTCTTTTATGGTTTGCCTCCCTCTCTATTTTTATCTTATTTTTCATTCTCTTCCCCTATATTATGATAACAGCATCTTGCTGGATATAATATAACTATAGTATTTGATGGTTTACAGACATGGAAATGCGACATGTTCCTGTATGTTGAGTAAATGTTTCTGATTTACTGATATTAATATTTTGCCATAAATCTGAAATTTAGTTCACAGTCTTTCCCCAGAATTAAGTATTATTTTATACACTGTGAGATGGTGAATTTATAAAGGTTTGGTTCAAGTAAAGAATTAAAGCAAAAACTTATTTAAGGAGAAAGATTTATTTGGGGGAGGGAATGTCTTAAAGAATCTCATGGAAAGCTGAAGAAAGGTTGGAAGGTCAAGAATGACTTGAGAGTCATATGTCAGAACCAGGGTATTAAGGAACCATTGCTTTATCTGTAATTAAGAAAATTTCATGATTGGGCACTTGGGTGGCTCAGTCGGTTAAGCGTCCAACTTTCGCTCAGGTCATGAGTTCGAGCCCTGAATCAGGCTCTGTGCTGACAACTCAGAGCCTGGAGGCTGCTTAGGATTCTGTCTCCCTCTCTCTCTCCTTCTCCCCAGCTCACATTCTGTCTCTCTCCTGAAAAATAAGCATTAAAAATTTTTTAATTAAAAAAAAGAAAATTTCATGATCAAGAGGCGACTGCAGAAAAACCAAGCATATCCACAACAGTAAATATAATCAGAAATGGCAGAAAAAGCTTACCATACGTAGTGTAGGTTTCTATCAATTCTTCCAAATTATACTTATGTACTGAAGATCCAAGTGTTAGAAGTCACACATGTAGAAGGTCTAAGAAATGTATCCTGCAGTACAGAAACACATACAGTAGGAGACTGGTGTAAATGATGTGTGCCAATGTGCCACAACCCACAATGGGAAAGTTCCCCATGTTCACTTGTACATTCCAGTAACTTGGATGGTAGGGAGGTAAAGGTATGGACCTCAGTTAAATACATATCTTAAGTATCCACCATGCTTTGTGACACTCTGAAAACTATAAATCAAAAACACAAATGCTTTCTTATATAAACAAAGAAGTAACTGCATTTTGGGGACAGTGAAGTTTAAAAGTTTGCTCTGAGAATCAACAAAATACTCTAGAACTACACCTACAAAACTTGCAAAGAGAATAAACAACACATTAATCATGTTAGCAAATCGTACACAGATGGAAAAGTTTGCAAATGCTAGAGAACCAAGTAAGTTAAGTAAGTTAAGAGATCGAAAGAAATTAGGAATACAGTGAGGAATAACAAAGTTAAGGATGCACATCGAAAAAACAAAATAATATAATAATTAAATTAATGTTTTTGTGTAAATTGCAGGCAACTTAATTATTGGTAACAATGAAATAATGGAATGAGTGAATCTACAATTCAGTGAAGTGATATGTCTAGTCTATAGAAAATACACAAAATCTGATACAATTATATTCTATTTAATAATTTAATAAGAATCTTGTACCAATTACATAATAAGAATAAATGTAATAATAATTTGGTATCCATGCTACTTTGAAAGAAGTTCTGTTTTAGTTTTTGATAATATCAGGCCAGCAATCCTTGAAAAAGTATTTCCCATCTCTCTGTGAAGACAACATGAAGACCACTATCAACTCTAGAAAATGACCAAGACTCAAAAGCCCACCAAAAACCTAAAATTTACTAACCTCCCTTGTTCATAATTATAGAAGAGTCTAATAACTGCAAAGAGCTAGATAAGGCATTAAAAATAACAACAACAACAACAACAACAACAATGAAATATACCTTGGCCAATCCATGTTTTCCTAGTGGAACAGAATAATTACACAGGAGGGCAGAAGATATGTCTCTTTGCCTCCACTTCCTGGTCTTCTCTATACCTGTTCAGGGTATGTAAAACCCTACACCAAGGAAACTAGAATTGTTTTTTCCTCTGAGATAATAAATTGTAAGGAAGACAAAATAACAATCACTAAGTCCTCTTATATTTGTACATCCCTCAAGGAGGGCAACTCTCAAAAGCCAAAAAAAAAGAAAAAATGTCAAAGCAAATAAAAAGACTCTAGAGTCCGAAAACTGAAGTGTGCATTACATCACAGTGATGCTAGTTATCTGACCTTAGGTAGGTGAACTAAACTTTATAAGCCTAGGTATATTACTACATAAAATTTGGATATAATAATATCTACCTCAAAGAGTTGTTGTATAGATAGACTTCTCTTCACTTTCCATATACACAATAATTGTCTTTATTATTTTTTTTAATGTTCATTTATTTATTTTGAGAGAAACAGAGAGAAAGCACATGTACATGTGCATGATCAAGCAAGAGAGGGGCAGAGAGAGAGGGAGAGAGAGAATCCTGAGCAGGCTCCATGTGGTCAGCACAGACCCCAATGTGGGGCTCATTCTCACAAACCGTGAGATCATGGACCTGAGCCTAAATAGAGAGTTGGATGCTTAACCAACTGAGTCACCCAGACATGCCCACAATAATTATATTTTTGTGTCTTTTTCCAAGTTATTGTTTTTTACTTATTCTCTTCATTGCCTTATTTCACTAAGACCTCAAGCACCATGATGACTTTTGTGATCCTGATCTCGGAAGGAAAGCCCTCAACTTTCCATCTCTAACTATCATGTGACTTGTAGGTATTCACAACCTTTATTAATTAAGAATGTTATATTCTACTTTTAGTTTTCTGAGGGTACTCTCCATCAACGGGTATTAAATTTTAAGAAATAGGTTTTCCTTCTGAATTTACTGAGATGATTACATGATTTCCCCTCATTTATGTTAATGTAGCAAATCCCATTGTTTGAAAGTCAAATGTTTAGACTCACAGAAGCATAAATAGGACACGACATATACATATTCTGGATTTGATATGCTAATACTTTGTTAATATTTTTGTAGCTGTATTTGTGATTGTTATAACCATGTCAAGTTTTTATTTTCAAGTTATTCTGGCTTAAAAATGATTTGACAGTGGATTCTACCTCCTCTATTCTCTCTAATATCTAAAGATATTTCTGTAAGGTTGATTTATCTCTTGCTTACACATTTGGCAGAAGGCACAGGCAAGAAAAGAAAAAAATGCATATTAGACTCCATTAATATTTTTAAAGAATTTGTTAAAAGATACCATTAGCAGAGTTAAAAGGCAACCCACAGAATGGGGGATCATATAGCTGATAAGGGATTAATGTCCAGAAGACATAGAAAACTCTCGAAATGCAAGAACAACAACAACAACAACACCAAACAAACAACTCAATTTAAAAATGGGTGAAGAACTTGAATAGATATTTCTACAAAGAATATATACAAATGACTGGTAAGCATATGGAATAATGTCCAAATCACTGATTATTAGGGAAATGCAAATCAAAACTTCCAATTCCACCTCACATATATTAGGATGGCTACTGTCAAGGGACAAAAAAAGACAGGAAAAAAAAAAAGAAAGGAAAAAAAGAAAGGAAACAAGTGACAAACGTTAGCAAGGATGTGGAGAAATTGAATCACGGGTGCACTGTTGGTAGGGATGTGAGATGGCACCACTGTGGGCGAAAACAGTATGACAGGGCCTCAAAAAAATAAAAATAGAATGACAACATGATCTAGCAATTACACTGCTGAGTGTATGCCCAAAAGAAAGGAAAAGAAGGTCTTGAAGAGATGGTTATACACCCATGCTCATAACAGCATTGTTCTTTCTAGCTTAAATGTGGAAGCAACCTAAGCGTTCATTGGCAGATGAATGGATAAGCAACATATGGTATATTGTCCAATTCTTCCTTAAAAAGGAAGAATATCCTGACATATGCTACAACATGGATGAAACTTGAGGATGTTATGCTAATCGAAATAAGCCAGACACAAAAAAGACAAATAATATACGATACCCTTTATATGGGGTACTTAGGGTATTCAAACTCATAAAGACAGAAAGTAAAACGGTAGTTGTCAGATGCTGGGGTGGGTGGTAAGAGGAGTTATTTTTTAATGTGTATAACATTTCAGATTTGCAAGATTAAAAGAATTCTGGGGATGGATGGTGGTGATGGTAGCGCATTATGAATGTATTCAATACCACAGAACTGCACACTTAAGAAGTTTTAAAATGGTAGACTTTATATCTATTTTCTAACAATTAAAAAAGGATTGGAGAAAGCAATACCTACTGAAATATTTAAAGTTTAAAAAAGGCAATGGGTTAGAAATACTACATATAAAAGTTAATGTCAAGGAAACCAGACAAACACAATAGAGGAAATCAACAAATATCAAATTCATTGATTTACTGCATATTGATAAATGTGAAGGACTAACTAAATTCATAAATAAATATATAGGATCCACAAAGGGTAACAGATTTCCGTTATTAGGAATTAAAACGTGTCATCCCATCATCTCAAAGAAATTAAAATCATTGCATCTGTTAATCCAATACATTTGAAAAACTGAATGAAATGGAAAACATTATTTAAAATAATATAGCAAGCCAAAAGAAAAAAAGAAAAAGAAAAAAAAGGAAAGAAAGAAAGAAGGAAAGAAAAGAAAAAGAAACCACAAACAGAAAGCACAGACGGTCCTATGTCAATAAAGTATAAAGTAATTTGATTCAAAAGTAAAAACCACCAGACAAACAAAACTCTTCAGTGACAAATTCTGTCAAATATGTAAGCAAAGCGATCAATGAACCTTACACAAATATCTTTGGAGAATAGAAAAGGTAGAATCCACTTGCAAATCATTTTTAAGCCAGAGAAAATTTGCAATGAAAACTTGACAATGGGGCACCTAGGTGGCTTGGTCCATAGAGAATGTGGCTCTTGATCTCGGGGTGGTGAGTTCAAGCTCCATGTTTGGTGTAGAGATTACTTACATAAGTAAACTTGGTTTATTTATTTTTTTGTTCCAAGTTTTTATTTAAATTCAAGTTAGTTCACATATAGTGTATTGGTTTCAGGAGTAGAATTTTATGATTCATTATTTACATATAACACCCGGTGCTCATCACAAGTGCCCTCCTTAATCCCCATCACCCATCTGGCCCATCCCCCGCCCACCTCCCTTCCATCAACCCTTAGTTTGTTTTCTATAGTTAAGAGACTCCAGGGACACCTGGGTGGCTCAGTCAGTTAAGCGTCCAACTTCAGCTCAGGTCATGATCTTGTGGTTCACAAGTTTGAGCCCCATGTCGGGCTCTGTGCTGACAGGTCAGAGCCTGGAGCCTGCTTCAGATTCTGTGTCTTTTACTCTGTCTCCACCTCTCCCCCCTCTTTATGCTCTCTCTCAAAAATAAATTTAAAAAAATTTTAAAAATTTAAAAAAAAAAGTCTCCAGGACACCAGGGTGGCTCAGGGTTAAGTGTCCCACTGATTTCAGCTCAGGTCATGATCTCACAATTCATGAGATCTGCACTGACAGTTTGGAGCCTGCTTGAGATTCTTTCTCTCCCTCTCTCTCCGCCCCTCCCCCACTCATGTGCTTGCTCTCTCTCAAAGTGAATAAACTTAAAAAAAAATGAGTCTCTCATGGTTTGCTTCTCTCTGTTTTCATCTTATTTTATTTTTCCTTCCCTTTCCTTATGTTCACCTGTTTTGTTTCTTAAATTTCACATATGAGTGAAATTACATGGTTTTTCTCTTTCTCTGAATGACTTATGTCACTTACCATAAGATACTCTAGTTCCATCCTCATCCTTGCAAATGGCAAGACGTCATTCTTTTTGATGGCTGAGTAATATTCTATTGGCATATTTACTCTAAAAAAAGTTTGACAGTGGATATACCAATCATAGATATGACTACAAAAAAAATTATCATTGGGCTTTGTAAATGAATTGCAGTAAATCTGTAGTGAGGTTTGGGTATTGACATCTTAACATATTGTCTTCCCACCCATGAACATCTGATGTATTTTCATTTATTTATGTCTTGTTTAATTTTAGCAATGTTTTGTAGTTCTGACTGTACAAGTCTTTTGCCTCTTTAGTTAAGTTAGTTCCTAAGTATTTTATTCTTTTTGATGCTGTTTCCTTTTCAGATTGTTCATTAGAGTATAAAAATGCAAGTGATTTTTGTGCATTGATTTTATATCCTGGTACTTTGCAGAATATATTTATTAGTTCCAAACTGTTTGGAGAATCTTTAGGGTTTTCCACACATAAGATTATATAATCTCTGAACAGAGGTGATTTTATTTTCTCTTTTCCTACTTGAATTCCTTTATTTATTTATTTATTTATTTATTTACTTACTTACTTACTTACTTACTTACTTACTTACTTACTTATTTTTGCCTGACTAGAGCTATATAGCAAAGGAGTAACAAAAGTGAGCATCCATTAATTTTGTTTAAAACTCAAATGTAAGTCTTATTATATCTCCTTTGTAGTTAATCTGTCCTTTTCTCTGATTTCTTTTAAGTCTTATTGTTTCTTTTTCTTTGGCTCCAATTATTTTACTATGAGGCAATTAGGTGCAGTTTCTCTTCGTTTATCCGGGAAGTGTTTGTTGAGTATCGTCAGCCCTTTAATATATTTCATCAGTTTTAGAAACATCCCAGCCAATATCATTTCAAATATATTGCTTTGGCTGGTTCTTTCTTTCCTCTCCTTCTGAGACTTCAATTACAAGTAATGAATTTTGTGCACATATTCTATGGCTCCACTTTCTTTTAAGATTTCTTCATTTTCATTTTCGCCCTTCTTCAGTCTTAACATTTTCTATTGACTTACAGTTTTGAGTTTACTAGTCCTTTCTCATGCTATGTGTAATATGCCACTAAGCCTACATTCTGAACTTTATGTCTGCGTATTTATT
The DNA here is from genome assembly GCF_027475565.1 of Acinonyx jubatus. Taxonomy (NCBI): domain Eukaryota; kingdom Metazoa; phylum Chordata; class Mammalia; order Carnivora; family Felidae; genus Acinonyx; species Acinonyx jubatus. The sequence goes on from NC_069393.1 coordinate 8,967,881, forward strand.
TTTCCATGTATAGGATTTCTGTTTGATTTTTTAAAATATGTCCAAACCTCTGGTGATTTCCTCCAGATTTTCATATATTTTGGAAGCTATTAATATTATTTTAAAACCCATGCCTGGTAGGTATATGATATGGATCATCCCTGTGTTTGATTTTATTCTCTCTCTCTTTTGTTTTTGCATTCTCCATCTTTTTTTACCTTTGGTTTTTAATCATTTTGTCCTGTCCTCTGTCATTCTCCTATTTGATTTTTGACTGTATGCATGACACTGACTATAAAGAGAGGTTAAGGATACTATTATCTTATTTAAGTTACTATTGTCACCTAAGAGATTTTAACCAGTAAAATAAGATCACCTTTATTAAATGGGGTTGGGTCATCTGGGTCTAGCTTTCAGGGAGAGCTGTGTAGTTCTGCTTCACTCTTCCTGTTAGTCCTTAGTCTTGCAAGAAAGGTGGGTATTTTACTGTGGCTTCTTACCCATGTTAACCCCTTAGCTTCAAGATTTTACTTTAAGTTTCCCTTTTTTTTTAAGTAATCTCAACCCCCAATATGGGACTCAAACTCATGACACTGACATCAAGAATCACCCTCTCTTCTGACTGAGCCAGCCAGGCACACTTCAGGGTTTTACTTTAACACTTCACTGATACTGCAAAAAAATTAGGAAGAAAGATCAGACAGAAATGAGAGAGGATGGAGGGAAGAAGGAGGATTAAGATGAAAGAAACCAATCTCATTATGAATATTAATGCAAAACTTATGAATTAAACATTATCAAATGTAATTCATTAATACATAAAGGAGTACATTGTTCCTGTAGGATTAATTCTATGTATGCAAACAGAATAAGTAAAGATTAATATTTTCACTATATTAATATTAGAAGAAAAATTATCATTTCCAAATATATACTTTCAATATCTATTCCTGATAAAGTTAATGAATTTAATTAATGTAACAGGAAATATTTATTTAAAGAACGAAAACACTAGTACCATTAAGTCTTATAAAAGATTACAATCAGTCCTATAAAATCAAGAACAAGACAAATATGATCATTATCATCATTATTAAATTAAATTACTTTGGAATAATAGCCAATGCAATCAGTTGAAGTACGAAATTGTTCATTATACGTGAAAGGGAAAATACAACATTATCTTTTTGTGGTAAAAAAAATGCATGTGACTATATACATAAACAATGCAAGAGTAAAAATAAGCAAATTCAGTAAGGATAAAATTTTAAATTTTAAATTAATAACAACAGCATTATTTTAACCAGTGTGATCAATTTTAAAATACAGTGAAATAAATCTCTTTATAAGCATCACAGAACAAAACCAAAGCAACAAAAAAGAGTTGCCATGAAAGAAAAAAAACTTGGTGATAAATAAGAATTCAAGATATTATAAATATGTAAATTTGACCATAATTAATCCACAGCTTTTTCATAGTAAATTAATTTGGTATAATGTAAAAATTACTGCTAAATTTTATTTCTGTTGAAAGAGAGGAATTGGTAGACAGGAATACTAGGGAGATTTTTTTTCCAAAATATATTTTCAGTTTTGTTTGGCATTTTTAAGTATAGATGGCCTTGAATTATTTTTCCTATACTAAAATATATCAAATAATGAATATATAAGCCTCTCAATTAATTTCAAATGCAAATTTGTGGCAGAACTTAAATATATATTCCCTTTGACTTGGTTACTACACATTTAAAAAGCTTTCTGAGGGGCACCTGGGTGGCTCAGGCGGTTGAACATCAGACTGTTGGTTTCAGCTCAGGTCATGTTCCCAAGGTCGTGGGATCCAACCTCACATAGGCGCTGAGCATTCTCTCTCTCTCCCTCTCTCTCTCTCTCCCTCTGCCCTCTCTCCTGATCACCCACAGTCTCTCTAGCTCTAAAAAAAATTAATTACTTAAAAAATAAGTTAAAAAAAAGCCTTTTGGTATTATACTATTATGTTCATTCTGATCATGCCTTCAATAGTAAAAGTACTGGAAATTACCTAGATATATCTCAATATGAATTTTTTCAAATTAGGATAAAATGTAAACAGATACTGTAAACCTAGTTAGTTTTACAGATAAGGCAGGCTATATTACAATATTCAGGGTATAAACACCATATTTGTATTACATATATTTTTAGGTATGTACTTATAAAATTATTCAAAATTACCATAAGAAATATTTAACACTGAAACTTTCTGGGTATTTGAAAAAATAAGCACATGTGAACTGTATATTTTGCCCTTCTGTATTACCTTTTATTTTATCACAAGCAAACATTAAATGTATAAATAATAACAGTAAATGTCCCACTTTTGTCTTTGTTACTAAATTTTGGGTTTGATAGCATGATTCTAGTCACTCACATCTGTTTTTTTCTTTTTCTTTCTTCTCTTTTCTTTTTTTTTTCTTATTAAAGGTGGATTGTGCCTCCATATAAGATATAAATGAAAGGATGTAGCTAACTTTCCCTCTGTTTTTTAAGTTATTATTTAAACATGCTCTAAAATAAGAGCTTCTAAAAGCATTAATTTTTTCAAGGATTTTCTTACTTAATTTTCTGAAGCAGGAGGGATATAGGCAAGAAAATGTTTTGAACAAGTCAATGGAAATAAAGGGTTTCAAAGAGTACCCCAGGTGGCAAAGACACAGGCGCCATTAGTCTGTCGGAAACTATAACTACAACTTTGAAAACAGGATGAGTCATCAGGGGATTGCCTGGAAGAGAAAATTGTAGGATGCTTAATTTAGTAACTCTGATTCACTACATAGAATTAAGTAACAGGGTTGATATGATGAGGCATCCTTAGCTGCTCCCACACCATCCCACAGGTGGTAATTGAAATGTCTATTTGCAATATCTTCTTGAAAGTCCTATTCCCATTCCCCCTTTCCATACCAACTCCCATCACACACCAAAAAATGAAAGGAAAAAGAAAAGAAATAATATCTGTGAATGGTAGAGAGAATAATGTTACTTTTTGAGGACTTGTTATAGACTTCAGCATAAAAAACACACTTACTCCAAGTAGAAAAATGGGGAGAAAGTTATGATACAAGATACATATATGGAAAAGATATTGAGAGAAAAAACATAGTGTACATATCACTTCTATTAACTGGAAAAAGTGAAATAAACAGGTAACACTGTGTTAATTGTATTTGTGACCTGGAATACTGAGAGAGATATAAATTGATCTTTAGAAGATAAAGACAATGAACTAATCAGTTTTCACCCAATTAAATCAGGTGTTGCACAAGTTGCCATAACAACCCAGCATAGGTTAGACGACAGCAGAAATGAACTTGGAAAAACTTGTCTCCAGCTAGTAGTGGGGATTATGTTTTAAGAAAAAAGTATGTTAGTTTTGGACAAAAAGATTGAAAACACAATACATAGCTAGCTTCTTTGTATGTTTCTTTGAAAATGGGAATATGCATAGAGATTTAACAGAGTGCAATTGTGGAAATTCTGATAATGTGAATATAAAAACTGTAATCTGGACATATTTTTATTTTATGTAGGTATATTTATCAGTAGCCTAGAATCTTCCTATGTCTTCTCTTCATTTGCCCATGTCTTCCCTCTCTTGAATGTTCCAACTTACCAACTTAGGTTGTATGTGCTCCAAATGCTGTTCCAACTAAATGACAATTGGTTTTAACTTTTTAATGTGGCTATGGTATATTGTTTCAATTATAATATGTCATTTATTTATGCCATTTATGCCATTATGTCATTTATTTATTCCATACATGCTACATATTAGGCACATACTTTTATGATACTTTGTATATGTCAATATGTGTATATAATGTGTTTTACTTACCAGAGTTTGCAATCTTTGATAAAAGAGATAATTGCTCATAAAGTGCCAAATATTCCCTCCATGTACTACTGTGCTGCTAGAAGACTTATTATAAATGAGGCACTTATCAGTACTTATTAGGGATCAGTGATTATTGAAATATTAACAGACAGTGTTTGTTTTGTTTTGTTTTGTTTTGGGGCTGTTTTGGAAATGACCAAGAAATAGTTCCCACCTACAAAGTAAAAAATCAGTAAAGCATAATTTATCCCTTTAAATAGAAGGTTAAAGAAAATACTCAGCATCTTAAAATAAAGCTATGCAAAATCATAATAAAGAAAAAAGTGAATGGATCCATGTAATTTTTTTCCAAAAAAAAAAAAAAAAGTGTAGGATTGTGTGGCATAATACCCTTCCTTTAGATGCAATGGAGAAAAGTCTGACCCTAAATCCAAATAGTTGCCATGAGATTTCTCCTGTATCTATTTCTTTCCAATTCTCCTTCCAATAGCCACCAGAGAATCTGCCAAAGCAGGCATATCAAGCAGAGGTAATTCAAGAAAGAGAGGAGAAAACATCTGAGAGGGGATAGCAGGTAGAGAGAAATTCTGGGAACACTCATTTTAATACTTGCCTTATCCAAAAAAAAATACTTGCCTTATCATGAATTTCTCAAACTCTTTAAACCTTGGGCTATTACTATACTTTGCAAATATATTATATTATATGTACTACTAATTCTTGTTATATTTCCACACTCAAAGACTCAATACTCAGTATACTGAGTATTGTCCATTTTTACAGAAGTCTGTCTATGCAATAATTCTCAACTTTTGGGACTGCATGGAGGCCTGTATTACATAACAAAAACATATAAACATCTGCCAGAAAAATATCAATGTACATATTCACAAAATCTTTTCCAGAAGATTCATGGACAATTGAAGTCTGTGTATGAACTACAGTCTAAAAACCAATGATATTCTAAAAGTAAATATGACTTTCTTACATAAGACACCATGGTTATAATTTCTCATTTTTAATTAACACATTTCATTATTATGCTGATTTTGGCTCTCACGTAGATTTTTCAGAAACAAAGAAACCTTGTGTATGTAATACATTTTGTGGCATTTATATTGATAATTTACAATAAATTAATTCCTATATTCTCCAAGTTTTATTTTTAATATATTTTTATTTGAGTTTCAGTGGGAGTTCAAGTTGAGTTGGAAATACAAAGATAAAGAGTCCGGTCTTTGCCCTAAAGAAATATACAGTCAACTTGGATGGAGTATTGGGTGAGCCTGATGCTAGATGAGGGTATAAACAGATTTAGGATGAAAAGGAAAATATCGAAGTCTGAGAAATATAACCTTACAGTTTATAAGAAAATCAGATTTGGTGTGAGGACTTATAGAATCTTTGTTTTGTTTTGTCTTTGTTTACAAGTCATTTGTTCTAATGGGATTTTGATTTTGTTATTGTTTCCAATGAAAGGAACGCACTAACTTTAGTTTATTAAAAGGAAAAGGCAGAATGATCATTTTATGTTTCCATTATGTTAACAACTGGAGCTAATTCAAATAAAAATATATCCCCCCAACATTAGTCACCTTTTAAGCCTTAAATGCATGGAATTTAATTGACCTTAAACCTCAGTTGTGGAAGGTTATCATGGTTGTCAACACAGACATACTTTTTAATGGAATGATTTTTACAAAATTGTAAATTCACATGTAAGGAATAACATTAATAGAGGACATGCACTCTCTCCAGGCTCCCCAATAATAATACCTTGTAAAACTATAGTACAATATCATAGCCAAGATATTGACATTCAAGGTTCAGATGAATTTCATCAAGAAAATCACTCCTCATCTTGTGCTTTTATAGCCACATTCATCACCATGGCATGTATTAGTAGTATTCCCTGAAATGGATGTACCACAGTTTATTTAACCACTGGCCCATCGAAGGTTGTTTCTGATTTTTGACCATTATGAATAAAGTCATAATGAACATTTTTGCACAGGTTTCTATGAGAACGTAAATGTTAGTTTCTCTGAGAAAATGTTCAAGAGTATACCTGCTGACTCATATGATAACTGCATATATACTGTTTCAAGAAACTGCTAGTTTTTTAAAGTGCCTGCACCAATTTTGCTTCTCAACAGCAATGAATGTGTGATAGAGTTTCTCATCCTTTCCAATATTTGCTGTTGTCATTCTTTTTTTACTTTATCCAGTATGATGAGTTGCACAGTGATATGTATATATCCTCTTTTGTGAAGTGTCTCTTCGTGTCTTCTGACTTTTTCCTAATTGATTTCTTTTTCCTGCACAGTTTGGAAGCTCTTTATGTATTCTAGATACAAGTCCTTTGTTGGATATGTGGTTTCTGAATGTTTCCTCCCAGTTGTTAATTGCCTTTTCATCCTCTTCACATGGGCTTTCACAGACTAGTTTTTCATATAATAAGGCTAAACTTACCAATTTTCCTTTTTATGGATACTTATTTAATATTAGACCTTTGCCTAAACCTAAATCGTGGATACTTCCTTTTATGATATGTTTGCAAAAATGGTTCGTTTTATAGTTTCCACATAAATCAGTGATCCATTTTAAGTAAATTTTTGTGTCAAGTATGAATTTAGGTTACATTTTCCTTCGTTTTTGTTGCCTATAGACGCCCACTAGCTCCAGCACCATTTGTTGAAAGGTTAACCAACTCCTTTGATTTGCATCGTTGTTTAAAAAAAAATCAGTTGGGCATACATGTGTGGGTTCTTTTTCAGGGTTTTCTGTTCTGTTCCATTGATCTATTCTTTATCCCTCACCAATACCATTGTGTATTGATTGTTGTATATATATAGAAAGTCTTCTGTTTTTTTTAATGTTTATCTTTTAGAGTGTGACAGAGTGTGAGTCAGTGAGGGACACAGAGAGAGGGAGACACAGAATCCGAAGCAGGTTCCAGGCTCTGAGCTGTCATCCCAGAGCCGGACGTGGGCTCAAACTCACAAACAGTGAAATCATGACCTGAGTCAAAGTCGGACGCTTAACCGACTGAGCTACAGGTGCCCCAAGTATACGGAAGGTCTTAATATTGAGAAGAGTGATTCCTTATTCTTCTTTTTCAAAATTGCTTTACCTCTTCTACGGCTTAGCTATCCATATGAGTTTCAAAACAAGCTCCTCTGTATTTACAAAAATCTGTGCTGGGATTTTGACAAGAAATTTATTAAACCTATATAACAATTTTGAAAGAATTGATCTTTATGGGAGATGTATGGAAGTTGGCTTTTCCTATATAGGAGCATGGTATTGCTCTCCATTTATATAGGTCTTTATCGGTCCCATTTGTCAACATGTTATAGCTTTTAACATATAGAGCCGGCATGTATTTTGATAAGGTTATACCTAATACACCATTTTCTTTGGAATTATTGTAAGTTGTATTGTTATTAATTTTACTTCCACTAGTACATTGTTAATATATGCAAATGTAATTGATTTTTGTGTTGATATATATTTTGTGACCTTGCTGAACTGACTTACCAGTTCTAGGTGAGGTTTGTTTAGGAGTTTATTTTGTTGGTAGATTTCTTGGGATTTTCTCCACATACAATCATGTTATCTAACAATAGGAAGTTTTATTTATTCTTTTTATTCTGTATCGCTTTTACTTCTTTTCCTTACCTTATTGCAGTGGATAGAATTTCCAATACCATGCTGAATAACACTGGTGGTAGTGGACATCTTGGTTTTGTTCCCAGGCTTGAGGGAAAGCACTTCATCTTTCAACATTGAACATAATGTTAGCTATAGGATTTCAGTAGACACCCTTTATTAGGTTAACAAAGTTCGCCTCTATTCCTAGTTTTCCGCGAGTTTTTTTTTTTTTTAAATCATGAACGGATATTGGATTTTGTCAAATGCTTTTACAGCATCAATTGATACCATCACATAATTTTTCTACAATGGCCTGTTGAGGTGGTGGGTTACATAGATTCATTTTCCAGTATTGTAACAGCTTTATATATTTATAACAAATCCTACTTAGTAATAGTGTATATTTTTTATACACTGATATCTAATTCACTATTGTTTTGTTAAGAATTTTTGTCTGTAAGTTTATGAGAGGTATTGTCTTGTCTTTTTTTTTTTATATATCAGGGAAGCCACAAAAAATTAGTAAGAAAGTATTCCTTCATTTTCTTTTTTCTGATAAAGATTATTTAATAGTGATGATTGTTCTTTGGATTTTTGGGTATTTACCCATTGAATCTATCTAGGCCTGAAAATTTGTGTTTTTGGTGTTTTATTTATTTATCTATTTATTAAAAAAAATTTATTGTCAGACTGGTTTCCGTACAACACCCAGTGCTCATCCCAACAGGTGCCCTCCTCAATGCCCATCACCCACTTTCCCCTCTCTCCCACCCCCCATAAACCCTCAGTTTGTTCTCAGTATTTAAGAGTCTCTTATGGTTTGCCTCCCTCCCTCTCTGTAACTTTCTTTTCCCCCTTCCCCTCCCCCATGGTCCTCTGTTAAGTTTCTCAGGATCCACATGAGTGAAAACATATGGTATCTATCTTTCTTTGCCTGACTTATCTCACTTAGCATAATACCCCCCAGTTCCATCTATGTTGCTACAAATGGCCAGATTTCATTCTTTCTCATTGCCAAGTAGTATTCCATTGTATATATAAACCACATCTTCTTTACCCAATCATCAGTTGATGGAAATTTAGGCTCTTTCCATCATTTGGCTGTTGTTCAAAGTGCTGCTACAAATATTGGGGTATGAGTCCCCTATGCATCAGCACTCCTGTATCCCTTGGGTAAATTCCTAGGAGTGCTATTGATGGATCATAAGGTAGATCTATTTTTAATTTTTTGAGGAATCTCCATACTGTTTTCCAGAGCGGCTGCACGAGTTTGCATTCCCACCAACAGTGCAAGAGGGTTCCCGTTTCTCCACATCCTCTCCAGCATCTATAGTCTCCTGATTTGTTAATTTTAACCACTCTGACCAGCGTGAGGAGGTATCTCAGTGTGGTTTTGATTTGTATTTCCCTGATGAGGAATGGTGTTGAGCATCTTTTCATGTGTCTGTTGGCCATCTGGATGTCTTCTTTAGAAAAGTATCTATTCATGTCTTCTGCCAATCTCTTCACTGGATTATTTGTTTTTTGGGTGTGGACTTTGGTGAGTTCTTTAGGTTTTGGATACTAGCCCTTTAACCAATATGTCACTTGCAAATATATTTTCTCATTCCGTCGGTTGCCTTTTAGTTTTGTTGATTGTTTCCTTTGCAGTGCAGAAGCTTTTTATCTTGATGAGGTCCCAATAGTTCATTTTTCCTTTTAATTTCCTTGGCTTTGGAGATGTGTCCAGTAAGAAATTGCTGCAGCTGAGGTCAGAGAGGTCTTTTCCTTCTTTCTCCTCTAGAGTTTTGATGGTTTCCTGTCTCACATTCAGGTCCTTTAACCATTTTGAGTTTATTTTTGTGAATGGTGTAAGAAAGTGGTCTAGTTTTATTCTTCTGCATGTTGCTCCCAGCAACCATTTGTTCTCCCAGCACCATTTTTTAAAGATACTATCTTTTTTCCATTGGATATATTTTCCTTCTTTTTCAAAGATTAGTTGGCCATACATTTGTGGGTCCAATCTGGGGTCTCTATTCTATTTCGTTGGTCTGTGTGTCTGTTTTTGTGCCAATACCATGCTGTCTTGATGATTACAGCTTTATAGTAGAGGATAAAGTAGGGGATTGTGATGCCACCAGCTTTGGTTTTCTTCTTCGATATTACTTTGGCTATTCGGGGTCTTTTGTGGTTCCATACAAATCTTAGGACTGCTTGTTCTAGCTTTGAGAAGAATGCTGATAAATTTTGATTGGGATTGCATAGAATGTGTAGATTGCTTTGGGTAGTATTGACATTTTAACAATATTTATTCTTCCAATCCATGAGCAGGGAATGTTTTTCCATTTCTTTGTATTGTCTTCAATTTCCTTCATAAGCTTTCTATAGTTGTCAGCATACAGATCTTTTACATCTTTGGTTAGGTTTATTCCTATGTATTTCATGATTCTTGGTGCAATTGTGAATGGGATCAGATTCTTTATTTCTCTTTCTGTTGCTTCATTATTGGTGTATAAAAATGCAACCAACTTCTGTACATTGATTTTGTACCCTACAACTTTGCTGAATTCATATATCAGTTCTAGAAGACTTTGGTGGAGGCTGTCGGGTTTTCTATGTAGAGTATCATGCCATCTGCGAATAGTGAAAGTTTGACTTCATCTTTGCCAATTTTGATGCCTTTGATTTCCTTTTGTTGTCTGATTGCTGATGCTAGGAATTCCAACACTATGTTAAACAACAGCAGTGAGAGTGGATATCCCTGTTGTGTTCCTTATCTCAGGGGGAAAGCTCTCAGTTTTTCCCCATTGAGGATGATATTAGCTGTGTGGGCTTTTCTCATAAATGGCTTTTATGATGTTTAAGTGTGTTCCTTCTATCCCGACTTTCTTGAGGGTTTTTATTAAGAAAGAATGCTGAATTTTGTCAAATGCTTTTTCTGCATCGATTGACAGGATCATATGGTTCTTATCTCTTCTTTTATTAATGTGACGTATCACGTTGATTGATTTGTGAATGTTGAACCAGCCCTGCATCCCAGGAACGAATCCCACTTGATCATGGTGAATAATTCTTTTTATATGCTGTTGAATTCGATTTGCTAGTATCTTATTGAGAATTTTTGCATCCATATTCATCAGGGATATTGGCCTGTAGTTCTCTTTTTTTACTGGGCCTCTGTCTGGTTTAGGAATCAAAGTAATACTGGCTTCATAGAATGAGTCTGGAAGTTTTCCTTCCCTTTCTATTTTTTGGAATAGCTTGAAAAGGATAGGTATCTCTGCTTTAAATGTCTGGTAGAACTCCCCTGGGAAGCCATCTGGTCCTGGACTCTTATTTGTTGGATATTTTTGATAATTGATTCCATTTCTCCACTAGTTATGGGTCTGTTCAAATTTTCTATCTCTTCCCATTTGAGTTTTGGAATTGTGTGGGAGTTTAGGTATCTGTCCATTTCTTCGAGGTTGTCCAATTTGTTGGCATATAATTTGTCATAGTATTCCCTGATAATTTCTTGTGTTTTTGAGGTATTGGTTGTAATAATTCCATTTTCATTCGTGATTTTATCTATTTGGGTCATCTCCCTTTTCTTTTTGAGAAGCCTGGCTAGAGGTTTGTCAATTTTGTTTATTTTTTTCAAAAAAACGACTCTTGGTTTCATTGATCTGCTCTACTGTTTTTTTTTTTTTTTTGGATTCTAAATAGTTTATTTCTGCTCTGATATTTATTATTTCTCTTCTTATGCTGGGTTTGGGGTCTTTGCTGTTCTGCTTCTAGTTTCTTTAGGTATGCTATTAGATTTTGTATATGGGATTTTTCTTGTTTTTGAGATAGACCTAGAACACAATGTATTTTCCTCTCAGGACTGCCTTTGCTGCATCACAAAGTGTTTGGATTGTTGTCTTTTCATTGTCATTTGTTTCCATATATTTTTTCATTTCTTCTCTAATTGTCTGGTTGATCCATTGATTCTTTAGTAGGATGTTCTTTAACCTCCATGCTTTTGGAGGTTTTCCAGACTCTTTTCCTGTGGTTGATTTCAAGTTTCATAGCATTGTGATCTGAAAGTGTGCATGGTGTGATCTCAATTCTTTTATATTTATTAAGGGCTGTTTTGTGACCCAGTATGTGATCCATCTTGGAGAATGTTCCGTGTGCACTTGAGAAGAAAGTATATTGTGTTGCTTTGGGATGTAGAGTTTTAAATATATCTGTCAAGTCCATCTGATCCAATGCATCACTCAGAGCCATTGTTTCTAACTGATGATCTGTCTAGATGATCTATCTATTGTTTTAAGTGGAATATTAAGTCCCCTGCAATTACCACACTCTTATCAATAATGTTGCTTATGTTTGTGATTAATTGCTTTATATATTTGGGTGCCTCTGAATTCGGTGCATAGGCATTTATAATTGTTAGCTCATCCTGATGGATAGACCCTGTAATTAGTATATAACGCCCTTCTTCATCTCTTGGTACAACCTTTACAATCTAATTTGTCTGATATAAGTATGGCTACTCCAGCTTTCTTTTGACTTCCAGTAGAATGATAGATAGTTCTCCATCCCCTCACTTTTAATCTGAAGGTGTCCTCAGGTCTAAAATGAGTCTCTTGTAGACAGCAAATAGATGGGTCTTTTTTTTTAATCCATTCTGATATCCTATGTCTTTTGATTGGAGCATTTATTCTATTTACATTCAGTATTATTATTGAAAGATATGTGTTTAGAGTCATTGTGTTATCTGTAGGTTTCATATTTGTAGTGATGTCTCTGGCACTTTGTGGTCTTTGCAATATTTCACTCACAGAATCCCCCTTAGGATCTCTTGTAGGGCTGGTTTAGTGGTGATGAATTCCTTCAGTTTTTGTTTGTTTGGTAAAACCTATCTCTCCTATTATGAATGACAGACTTGCTGGATAAAGGATTCTTAGCTGCATATTTTTCCTGTTCATCACATTGAAGATTACCTTCCATTTCTTTCTGGCCTGAGAAGTTTCAGTTGATAGGTCTGCTACTACCCTTATGTGTCTACCTTTGTATGTTAAGGCCCGTTTATCCCTAGCTGCTTTCATAACTCTCTTTATCCTTGTATTTTGAAAGTTTCACTATGATATGTTGTGCAGAAGTGTGATTCAAGTTACATCTGAAGGGAGTTCTCTGTGCCTCTTGGATTTCAATGCCTGTTCCCTTCCCCAGATCGGGGAAGTTCTCAGCTATGATTTGTTCAAGTACACCTTCAGCCCCTTTCTGTCTCTCTTCTTCTGGAATTCCTATGATACAGATATTGTTCCACTTGATTGCATCAATTAATTCTCTAATTCTCCCCTCGTACTCCTAGATTCTTTATCTTTCTTTTTCTCAGCTTCCAGTTTTTCCATAATTTTATCTTCTAATTCACCTATTCTCCCCTCTGCCTCTTCAATTACACTGTGGCTGCTTCCATTTTATTTTGTACCTCATTTATAGCTTTTTTTTAATTTATCATGACTTTTTTAATTCCTTGATCTCTGTAGCAGTAGATTTTCTGCTGTCCTCTGTGCATTTTTTCAAGTCCAGCAATTAATTTTATAACTATTACTCTAAATTCTTGTTCAGTTACATTGTTTAAGTCGGTTTTGATCAATTCGTTAGCTGTTGCTACTTCCTGGAATTTCTTGTGAGGAGAATTCTTCCATTTCATCATTTTGGCTAGTTTTCTGTCCCTTATGCATTTAGAAGCTTGTTGTAGGCTCTGCATCTGTGAGCACTGCTATATTAAGGGAGGAGTCATACACTGTCCAGGGCCTGGCCCTTCAGGAGGTGTTTTTTTGGAGATTGTTTTGGAGATTTGTACTTTCTCTCTGTTGTTGTGACTTTAATTATTTTATTACCCTACTCATAGTGATATTTTGGGCCCTCCACCAGGTGTGCTTTGATTTGTCCCTTGGAGTAGCTCTATCTTTTCCCCAGTTGATCCATTTTCTTCTTGGCTGATTCAGTCTCTTTTCCTCCAAGACTCTGGGGTTCATAGTCCTTTAGCTTGAGCACTTCTTTGTTTGAGAGACATGAGAGTTATGGATCCCCTTACTTCTCCACCATGTTGGTCCTGTCTTTTGGGAGTTTTAAAATTGCTACTTCAATTATTTTATGTCAATTAGATCTGATTAGTGTGTGTGTGTGTGTGTGTGTGTGTGTGTGTGTGTGTGTGTGTGTGTTTAGTTCTTCAGTGCCTTTGCTAGTTTTCTTTCTAGTAGATTTGGCAATCTGAGATTAGGACATTGAAATTATAACCCTAAAATTGTGTGTCTATTTCTTATTTTTGACCTATCCATTTTAAAGGATTATAGGGTCTATTGTTTGGTGCATACATACCAAACAGCACCATAAACACCAACTCTACAGGTAACAAACACAATGGCACTAAATTCATATCTTTCAATAATCACTTAGAATGTAAGTGAACTAAATGCTCCAATCAAAAGATATAGGGTAACAGGATGGATAAAAAAAAAAAAACCAAAATCCATGTATACACTGCCTGAGAATAACTCATTTTAGACCTAAAGAGACCTGCAGATTAAAAGTGAGGATATGGAGAACAATCTATCATGCTAATGGATGTCAAAAGAAACCTGGAATAACCATACTCATATCAAACAAAGTACATTTTTAAACAGGAACTGTATCAAGATATGAAGAAGGGCATTATATCATAATTAAGGGGTCTATCCATCAAGATCTAAATTTTAAGTATTTATGCTCCCAACTTGGTGGCATCCAAGTATATAGATCAATTAATAACAAACATAAAGAAACTCATTGATAATAATACAATAATAGTAGGGGATTGTAATACACCACTTACAATGGACAGATAACCTAAGCAGAAAATCAACAAAGAAACAATGGCTTTCAATAACACACTGGACCATACCTACTTAACAGATATATTCAGAACATTTTATCCTAAAGCAGCAGAATATACATTCTTTTTGAGTGCACAGGTAACATTCTCCAGAATAGATCACATACTAGGTCACAAATCAGCCCTCAACAGATACAAAAAAACTGAGATTATACCTTACATATTTTAAGACCACAACACTATGAAACTTGAAGTCAGCCTGAATTAAAAGTTTGGAAAGCCCTCAAATACATGAAGGTTAAACAACATCCTATTAAAGAATGAATGGGTTAACCAGGAAACTAAAAATAATTTAAAAAAATACATTGAAGCAAATGAAAATGAAAATACTACAGTCCAAAACCTTTGGGATACATCAAAGGCAGTCTTAAGAGAGAAGTATATTGCAATTCAGGCCTATATAAAGATTCAAGAAAAGCTCCCAATACACAACCTAATCATAGGTTAGGAACAGCAAATAAAAGCTAAAGCCTGCAGAAGAAAGGAAATAATAAAGATTAGAGCAGAAATAAATGATTTGGAAATAAACAAACAAAAACACACTAGAAGAGATCAATGACTTAAAGCTGTTTTTTTTAAAACATTAACAAAATTGATAACCCCCCTAACCAGATTTTCAAAAGAAAAGAGAGAGGACACAAATAGATAAAATGACAAATGAAAGGAGAAATCACAGCCAACACCACAGAAATGCAAACAATGATAAGAGAATATTATGAAAAATTATATGCCAACAAACAGGGCAATTTGGAATAAATGGACAAGTTCCTAGACGCAAACTACCAAAACTAAAACAGAAAGAAATAGAAAATTTGAACAGACTCATAACCAGGAAAGAAATTGAATCAGTAATCAAAAACCTCCTAACAAACATGAGTCCTAGGACAGACAGCTTCCCAGGGGAATTCTACCAGACATTTAAAGAGTTAATACCTATCTTCTCAAATATAGCCAAAAAAATAGAAATAAAAGAAAAACTTTCTAACTCATTGTATGAAGCCAGCATTACCTTGATTACAAACCAAAGACCCCACTAAAAAGGAGAATTACAGGACAATATCCCTGATGAACATGGATGCAAAAATTCTTAGCAACATACTAGCAAATAAAATCCAACACTACATTAAAAGTATTCTTCACCATGATCAAGTGGGATTTATACCTGGGCTGCAGGCTTGGTTCAAGATTCACAAATCAATCATCATGATATACCATTAATAAAAGAAAGAATAGGAACCATATGATTCTCTCAATAGATGAAGAAAAAACATTTGAAAAAATACAACATCCAATCTTGATGAAAATCCTGAAGAAAGTATGGATAGATGGAACATACTTCAACATTATAAAGGCTATATATGAAAGACCCACAGCTAGTATCTTCCTCAATGGGGAAAAACTGAAAGCCTTTCCTCTATGGTTAGGAACAAGACAAGGATGACCACTCTCACCATTACTATTTAACATAGTACTGGAAGTCTTAACCTCAGCACTCAGACAACAAAAATAAATAAAAATCATCCAAATTGGCAAGGAAAAAGTCAAACTTCCACTATTTGCAGACAACATGATACTCTATGTAGAAAACACAAAAGAATCCACCAAAATTTGCTAGAACTAATACATTAATTCAGCAAAGTCACAAGATATAAAATTAATGTGCAGAACTCTGTTACATTTTTATACACCAATAATGAAGCAGCAGAAAAAGAAACCAAGGAATTGATCCTATTTGCAATTGCACCAAAAACAATAAAGAGGTAACAATAAAGAAATAAAAGATCTATACTTTGAAAAGTATAGAACACTTATGAAAAAAAAAATTGAAGAGGGCACAAAGAAATAGAAAGGCATTCCATGCTCATGGGTTGGGAGAACAAACATTGTTAAACATTTTCTACCCAAAACAATCTACACATTTAAGGCAACCCCTATCAAAATACCAGTAGAATTTTTTGCAAAGCTAGAAAAAACCAATTCTACAATTCACATGGAACCTTAAAAGACCCAGAATAGCCATAGCAATGTTAAAGAAACAACTAGAGGCATCGTGATTCCAGATTTCAATCTATATTACAATATAGCTTGTCATCATCAAGATAGTATGTTACTGGCACAAAAACAGACACATAGATCTACGGCACAGAATAGGAAACCCAGGAATGGAACCACAATTGTATGGTCAATTAATCTTCAACAAAGCAAGAAGGAATATCTGATGGAAAAAGTATCCAATGGAAATTGGTGGGTGGGGGATGGGCTAGTGGTGTTGGGAAAACTGGATGGCAATATGCAGAAGAATGAAACTGGACCTCTTTCTTCCACTACACACAAAAATAAATTCCAAATGGATGAAAGACCTAAAGAGTGAAACAGGAAACCATCAAAATCCTAGAGGAGAACACAGGCATCAACTTCTTTAAACTTGGCCATAGCAACTTCTTACTAGACATGTTGCCAGAGGCAAGGAAACAAAAGCAAACATGAACTATTGAGACTTCATCAAGATAAAAAGCTTCTTCACAGTAAAGGAAACAATCAGCAAAGCTAAAAGACAGCCCTTGGAATGGGAGAACATATTTGCAAATGACATATTTGAGAAAGGGTTAGTATCCAAAATATATAAAGAACTTATCAAACTCAACAGTCAAAAAACAAATAACCCAGTTAGGAAATGGGAAGAAAACATGAAAAGAAACTTTCCAAATAAGCCATCCAGATGGGTAACAGACACATGAAAAGATACTCATCATCCGGGAAATATAAATCAAAAGCACAATGAGATGCCACCTCACACCTGTCAGAATGGCTAAAATTAACAATTCAAGAAACAACAGGTGTTGGTGAGGATGAGGAAAAAGGCGAATTTTCTTGCACTGTTGGTAGGAATGCCTACTGGCGCAGCCACTCTGGAGAAAAGTATGGCAGTTCCTAAAGAAACTAAAAATAGAACTACCTAGTATCCAGCAATTGCACTATTAGTTATTTACCCAAAGGATACACAAAAACACATATTGAAAGGGTATACACACCAATGTTTATAGCAACGTTATTGACAATAGCCAAATTATAGAGAGAGCCCAAATGTCTATCAACTGATGAATGGATAAAGATGTGGTATATATATACAATAGAATATACTCAGCCATCCTAAAGAATTAAATCTTGCCCTTAGCCAAGATTCATGTGGATAGAGCTAGAATGTATCACGCTAAGAGAGTGTGTCAACCAGAGAAAGACAAATACCATATGTTTTCACTCGTATGTGGAATTTAAGAAACAGAACAGATGAATGTATGAGAAGGGGAGGAAAAAAAGAGAAGAGAGGAAAACAAACCACAAAAGACTTAAAGATAGAGAACAAACTGATGGTTGATGGAGGGTGGTGGGTAGGGGATGGGCTAGATTGGTGATGGGTACTAAAGAGGGAACTTTCATGATGAGCACAGGGTGTTGTATGCAAGGGATGAATCACTGAATTCTACCTGAAGTTTCAGGGGAGACGATGCAGTATTTCTTTTGGTGTTGGCTGGACTAAAACAGGATTGACGAAAGATTTTCTGTTGTTTGGGTCAGGGAAGGTGACTTTTCTTGGAGTTTCATGTCTCTGCCTGTTGGTGGTTTTATGTTGGAGTCTATTGCAACATCCTGTCTGGGATACATGGGAGGCAATAACAAAATCCAGGAAAATACAATAAAAATACTCAACAAGAAATGTCCCAAGCTCCCATAAGTGTTACAGTTTCTTCTCCCCACCCCTGAGAGGCTCCCTATGCTTTTTTTTAAAAAACACTTAACAGAGACTTGACATTTATTGTGCAATTTTATCTCCAACCAACATGTGGCATTCTAGAGGTATATGAGGTCCTAAAATCAATACTCCAATTAGAACACCTGAAATAATAGGCTCTAGTAAAAAATGTTTCCTATAATTGAAAATATTGAATGTTTGAAAAACTCTCATAACATTTTAAGTTCCTAAGTAAATGTGCCTAAAACTTAAAAAACAACTTACCTTTCTATATAAATTGTTTACCAAATAATCTTGCTATTCTATATTGTACTATGCATTATAGTTTTATTTACACACCCCTAGTGTGTATTAATTCCACACAGTACAGTCCAATACAAACTATTCATAGAGAATCAACAAGACTCCAACAATAAAAGTAATAGGATCAATGGATTTGTCACAGTTTTTCCACAAGTGTTCATCATAGAAAATAAAGGCAAGTTGGCCCCAGTGTTAGGCTGCTATGTGAAGTTCCAGAGAGGATACACACAAAGGCAGTGCTTCCACTGGGCAGGGGCAGGCTGGACCAGTGACCTTGACAGTTTCAGGACCCATCGCACGGTCTGGCATGCCCCGTTCCCAGGAAACACAAGCAAGGCTTGCATGACCTGGACAGGCTCTTGAACTTAAACATAGCCAAAAAGATGTTAAGGCCATAAATACAGGGAAGACTCGACAGATCACTGTATTTATGTGCTGTTTGAGTTGTAAAAGCTAAAGATGTTTTAATAGTGAAAGGTAGAACACCATAGGGATGGGGCTCCTCCATCTTGACGTACTAGAAGTTTCCAAAACCATAGGCTTTTTTGTTGTTGTTGTTGTTAACTGTACATCATTTCAGCTTCCCCACTTCCAATATCCCCAGTCCTATTCTTTAGCCTCCCATTGACATGCACATAAATCAACAAATTGACGTACCTCAAATATATTTTAATATTGATGGATATCCATTAAAATATATACTTGCATTTGTGTGTTTGTGTGTGTGTGTGTGTGTTTAAATTTACATGAATGATAAGTGTTATGTATATCGTTGGATTTTTAGCCTACTCATTCACAATTAATTTTGAAAATATACCCCAAACTGTACAAATGGATGTACTGAAGTTATTTTAATGCTGTATCACATAGCACAAGTGAAAAACGTGTTTTATTTGTACATTTAAAAATTGAGTGTTAATATGTCTTCGATTTTTGTCTGATTTGAATAATGCTGTAACAAATATCCTTATAAGTATTCCCTTGAGTATTACTCTGAGTATGTTTCTGGATATAGAAATGAAGTTGCTGGGCCGTGGGGCACGTACATATGCAATTTTACAAGATACTGCTAAATTTGACTTCAAAGGAATGCTTATTTATACTCTAGTTGTGTGCTGTTGGCAGACATTTTGGTTCAGCCTTAATTTTAATAATCTAATGGCTGTGTCCTTTTTACATTTGCATTTTTTCTGATTTCTAGTGGAGGAAGCAACATCTTATCCACAAATCATTAAGTTTTGTTGGTCTATGTAACCCCTTTTATATATAACTTCCCATTCTCCATTTGATGTGAGAGGCTTTTTTGTTTACTTAGTTACTAGTTTGTAGGGTTGTTGTTGTTGGTTTTTTTTTTATTTAAATACCATCTGGGTACATGAATATAGTACATTTCTACTGGCCTATTATCTCCTTTATATACTTGCTTATAATATCTCCTTCCTTAAATGTGTTTGTATTTTCTTTGTAGGTTTTTATTGAAGTACAATATATTGCATACAAATTGTAAAGTGTGCATATCTTAAGTTTATTTCTCTGTGAACTTTGCCTATGTGTGTAAGCAACATACAGATAAAGGTATAAATGTGAGCAGGCTTCAGATGCCTGGGTGTTTCATCCCAATCATTGCCTTCACCCAGCGCCCCTATTCTCTCTGAAACACAGTTTAGTTTTATGTGTGTTTGAACATTCCATAACGTGAGTTATGCAGCATGCATTCTTTCTGTCACTAGTTTCACTCTTTACTTTTGAGATTCATGCACGCTTTTTCATACACATGTAGTTCATTATTTTTCCATTATCGTATAGTTTTATTGTACGAATACCCTGTAACTACTATGCATATTACTATTAATTGTTTGTTGAAAGTTTTAGTGACTTAATATTGTTTCTACAAATTTCCTTAGGTATACTTTTCCAAAGTGACTTTATCATACACTCTATTATCAGCGTATTAGGGAGAGAGACAGAGAGACTGTGTGTGTGTGTGTGTGTGTGTGTGTGTGTGTAAATGTTCCAAGTGTTCTAAGGTTTTGAGTCACTACTATATTCTGAAATAAATCCTACCTTGTTAAAGGTATTGTTGTTGTTGTTGTTTTTGTAACTTTGTTATATTTGGTTTACATCCATTTTGTTTAGGATATCTGCATCTTTATTCATGAGAAAGATGGCCCTTTAAATTATTGTCCACTACATTTCTTGCCAGATTTTGATGTCAAGTTAATAACTTCACAAAGTATTTTATTGATCCCCTTTTTTTCTATTCTATCTCTACCCCTTGGATGTTGGCAGATTTAACACATAAAATATTCTGGGACAAGTTTATATTTTGAATTATCTTGGTGAGCAATTTTAACTATTAATTCTATTTATTTAATGAATAAGAAATATTACATTTCTCTTTCCCCATATTTTTCTAGAACGTTGTCCATTTTATCTAAGTTTTTAAAATTTAAGGTATGAATCTCTTAGGGGAAAATATTAAATGGAGATATGATAGAGTCTTTAAATTGATGTTCTAGAATGGTAGAGCATTTGTTTGCTTAGAGTGGAAATGTGATTATTCATAGACTAATATTGGAATTTATTAATGGAGATTTGAATTTTTAATTGTCATTTACCAGTATCATTTCTAAAACACATGGTGTAGTAGCATGTGATTCATAGAGTTTGAATGTTGTGTTTCTGTAAGCTAAATATAAATTGATATTTTATCGAAGTGTGTCAGGGTCTGCAATTATATCTATGTGGAAAATGAGAGAATTATGCAGATATAAATAAGAGCACTTCAATCTGAATAAAATTATAAAGGCATGCTTGCATTGATAAACCATCATAGTTGCCAGAATTTGACATGTCATGATCATCTCTTAGCAGGCTGCTATCCCAGAAAGGCATTCTTACAAACGGTAAGGAATGGTTATTTCCTGCACACACACACACACACACACACACACACACACACACACACACACAGAGTAAAAAAGGCAGAAAGAAAAGTCAATGACCTAAGACATTATTTGACAAAAATAACATTAGAGTGTTATGATGGAAGTTAAAATTCTGACTATTAAAAATACTGAATAAGGAAATACTGAAAATGGGAAAATTCTTCCTCAATTAAACAAAGAAAAACCTAGTCTATTTGTAACTTTGTGGTTTTTTCTCATTTGAAAAATAATTTATGCTAAAAGGTGTTTATTGTCATTTTTTTTGGTTTTTTAATGTTTATTTTATTTATCCTGAGAGAGGGAGAGAGAGGGAAAGAGAGAGCAATGGAGGAGCAGAAATTGAGTGAGAAATAAAAACCCCAAACAGGCTCAGTGCAGAGCCTGATGCGGGGCTTGACCCGTGAACTGTGACATCATGGCCTGAGCCAAAATCAAGAGTCAGACTCTCAATCAACTGAGCCACCAAGTCACCGCTGTTTTTGTGTTTTATTATTACTTTAAGTTCTGAAATTCTGTGACTGTGAAATGATATGGAATCCAAAATACTTTAGGATTAAAATATATCAGGGTTTCTATAGGACTTTGTAGAATATTTTGCATCTGTAGAAGAAAGAAATGAGTTTTAATACATAGAATTTCATGAATTAGGATCTAGGGAAACTGGCCAATAAAACGTGGAATATGATAAACCTAGGCTGCACATGTGACAACTACCATGTATCAATTTTAAACTAACTTGTCTGCCACTAATTGGCTCCCTGTTTATATTAAAAAGGTTTAAATTTTTTAACTTAAATTTTAGTTAGTTAACATATAGTCCAATATTGGTTTTAGAAGTAGAATGTAGTGATTCATCACTTATGTACAACACCCAGTGCTCATCATAACAAGTGCCCTCCTTAGTACACATCATCCATCTAGCCCATCTCCCACCATCTTTCCTCCATCAATGAAAAGGCTTTAATTTGTAACCTGGAAGCAATACCAGTTAGAAAACATTCTAGAGCATAGCTTAAAATTGCATAATGCTCACTGTTTCCTCAGTGTTCCCAACATCTATCATTCTTCCATTATGTTTCTTGACTGAATTATCAAATGCTCTGTTTTATGGTGTTGCACACCATAAGACACCATAAGCACACGATAGCTGTGAATCCAGCTATGGTCACATACAAAAATGAGCAAAGCCCCACCTCTACCATCCAGATATCCTAGCAAATTTCTTTGATGTTCAAGCTGCCCTATATCATTTCCTAATTTAACTCACCCCAATTTGTAGTCTCTAAGTTTGTTTGAAGTTTTTAAGACACCTGTTTCAGTTACATAGATAACACCCAAACCAAAAAGAAATCAGGTAGAATATGGGAGATTTGCAAACAATCTTAAATGACTTAACATAGCAGACATTTTTAGAATGCACATCAAACACTGCATAATGCATATTCTTTTCAAATGCATGTGGAACAGTCATAAAAATAAACCACATTTTGGGCTGTAAACATAATTAGAAAATATTGAAATCGTTAAAGTACTTCCTCTGGCTTTATAGGAGTTAAAGTAGAAATCAATAATGAAAAATTAACTAGGAAATGCCCAAATATGTGGAAATTAAGGAATAAGCACAAAATAATGTAAGTCTAAGAAGTAGAAAAGAAATTAGATAATATTTTATATTTATATAGCAATGGAAATATGACATAATGAAATTTTTAAGTGAAGCCAAAAGAGCTAGTGAAAGAGAAATTTATACCTACAAAAACACAAAATTAGAAAAATTTAAAGTTTAAAAATCAACCTAAGTTATAAAAATAAAGAAAAATTGTTTTAAAAGTCTGGAAAGAAGAAAATAATAGACATGAGTAGAAATCAATGAAATCTAATTTCTACTGCTAGCCATGTTGATAACTTTCATCATAAAGACATAGACAACTGGACGCTACACATGAAACAGCAATTTCAGGCATTAGTCTACATGCAGCATTGGACTATGATTACAAAATAAAATGCAAATAAAATGAAATTATTATGTATGATGCAGTTCATTTTCCTGAAAGTATATTTGGGACAGTAGAACAGGGAGACAAAACCAAGGAGAGCATTTTACTATTTCACAGTTGAATAAGGCAGACTGGAGTTTAAGGATGAGGTGTCAAGCTGGAATTTATAGGGAATAATTTGAAAGAGGAGAGAAACATCTCCAGAATATACATAAAAGCCTCCTTGTATCTGTTACTAAAGAATTATCTTCAGATATGTTGTGTGGACCCAGCAGGCCAGGTGAAGTACTTCTGAGCAGCTATAAGCTGGAGAATTCCAAGAGTCTTCCAGGCCAGAGAGTGTAGTGAGTTCCAGTAAATCAGAAAGCAGAGACCTCATGAAATACCCAGGCCATTCATTAAGGGCTCCAGATAGCTCACTCCATAGAAGGGATATAATAGCCCTAGAGTAAAAGCTACTTTACACCTGCCCTAACAGCACTTAAAAACAAAGCTTACAAATATTGAATTGATTCATAAGTCAATTAATGTCCTACCAAAACAAATTCAATACATAAAAGCACTCAAAAAAGTTATAGTTATAATCTTCATCCTCTTATCCAGATTACTAAGCATGAAAGGAAACAGGAACACTTGACCCACAGTCAAGAGAAAAATCAGCCAATAGAAATAGATACAGAAAGGACAGTGTTGATGGACTGGCAAACAACAATTCTGAAAGAATTAGTATATACATAAGGATTTAGGGAAAAAATAATATATTGGAAAGGCAAGTAGGACATTATTAAAAATCCATCACAAAGGAAAATATTATTTCTCAACTGAAAAACTGTACTTGATAAAATTAATAGCATATTGGACATTGCATAAGAAAAAACAGATGTGTTTGAAGATGTAAAAATGGAAGATATCCAGTTGAATCAAAAAGAGTAAAAAGACTGAAAAAATTAACAGTTATCAGTGATCCTATTTCCAGGCAATTAAACATATGTAAAATTTAAGTCTCAATGGGAGTGTTAAAAAAACATACTTGAAATATTAACAATTCTTTTCCAAATTTGATGAAAACTAGAAATCCACAATTCAATGACCAACAAGTGGATGAAATACAAATAAAAACAAATCAAGGTATATTTATAATCAAATTGTGAAAACAACTGAATAGCCAGTGAAAAAAGAAACATAATACATAGAGAAAAAATATATAAGAATAAGACAATATTCTTATAAGAAGCAAAGCAAGTCAGAATATTATGGAACCATAAATGTAAAGTGCTGGAAAAAACACTTGTTACTTCAAAATTCTATATGACAGAATTTATCCTTCAAAAATAAAGGAGAAATAACAATATTTCTATTCAAACAAAGGTTTAGAGGAATCAGTAATAGTTCTGAACTATAAGAAATGAAATAAGAATTTCTTAGAGGAAAAGAAAATAATACCAAGAGGAAACATATCCACAAAAATAAATGAAGAATACTAGAAATAATAAATATTTGTATAAATTAAAATATTTTTTTTCTGATTTATAAAACTCCATAAAGAAGTATTTACTGTTTGAAGAAACATAATATCATGGAAAATATATCGGAGGTTTTAACACATAGCACAAAGAATAGGGAGGGAAGAGTTCAGGTGACAGATTGATATATTGTTATATGTTGTTACATGCATTAGGGAATGATGAAGATACATATTGAGAACCTAAGATAGGAGCCTGGTTCCCTTAAAGGGCCACCTGGTAAATATTTTAGGCTTACAAGCCGTTCTTTCTCTGTTTCGTCTACTCAACTCTGACATTGCAGTGCAAAATCACCTTTGGACAGTGTGTCCATGAATGGATGGGTCTTTATTCCATTACAACTTAATTTGAAAACCACATTGCCATCTCAAGACCATAATTGCTGACCTCTGCTGTAAAGTAATGAATAAAAATTCAAACAAAAGTTATAACCAATAAACCGTAGAAGAGATAAAAATAAAATAATAAATTCAATTCAGATACAAAATTCAGCAAAATAGGAAAAACAAATTAAGGAGGACAACAGAAAATAAATGGGAAGCTGATAATTGCAGTATATGTAAATGACCTACGCACACACACACAAAAGTAGAGGTTATCAAAGTAGAGATTATTAACAAAGTAGAAATTGTTAACAACCCAATCATATGCTATGTACAAGAAAGTCACTTTAATTATAAAGACAGAAGTTAAAATTGTGGAAGGGTGTCTGGATGGCTCAGTTGTTTAAGCGTCCAACTCTCGATTTCAGTTCAGGTCATGATCTCACGGTCATGAGATTGAACCCCGCATCAGGCTCTATGTTGGGCATGGAGCCTGCTTAAGATTCTTTCTCTTCCTCTCTGTCTTCCCCTCCCTCCATCAAAATAAATAAGTAAACTTAAAAAGATATTTTTTTTAAAAAGTAAAATGATGGAATAAGAAATACCATTAAAAATCATACAAAATCCAGCGTTTATATTAACTTTAGACAAAATAGTCCTTAAACAAATAGTACTGACATGACTATAAATGGCCATTTCCTAATAATAAAGGGATCAATTCATCCTGAAGACAAAAGAATTCTAAACATATATGTATGCACCTAATACCCAACCTTCAAAACACTTGAAACAATAAGAACTAAAAGAAGAACTTGGCAAATTCAAAATTAGATTAGGACATTTTATTACACTTTACCTAGAATTTGAAGGTATAACTTGAATATATAAAGTGAAACTTTTAAAGCTTATGGAAGATTTAGCCAATACTTCCAATAACTTACATTTACAGGACACTACACCCAATACACATTAGAATACACATTATTTTCAATGCATATAAGATAGTCACACACAAAAAAGACCATGTGCTGGGCAATAACACAAGTCTCCATAACTCTAAAAAAAATTAAATCACAAATAGCGTGCTCTCTAACTAAGAAATTGTTAATTAGAGGCACCCAGGTGTCTCAGCTGGTTAAGCATCCGACTTTGGCCCAGGTCATGATCTCATGGTTCCTGAGTTCAGGCCCCGCCTCAGGCTCTGTGCTGAGAGCTTGAAGCCTGGAGCCTGATTCTGATTCTGTGTTTCCCTCTCTCTGCGCCCCCCCCCCCACTTGCACTCTGTCTGTCTCTCTCTCAAAAATAAATAAACAGCAAAAAAAATTGAAGAAAACAGTTAATTAAAATCAATAATAGAAAAGAAACTAAAAATTGTTCAAATATCTGGAGATAAAGATAAAGAATGCACATCTCGGAGCACCTGAGTGGCTCAGTAGGTTGAACACCCAACTCTTGGTTTCTGCTCAGATCATGATCTCATGTTCGTGAGTCTGAGTCCTGCATCTGGCTCCTTGCTCACAGCACAGACTCTGCTTGAGATTCTCTCTCTCCCCCCTCTCTCAGGCCCTCCCCTTCTTGCTATCACTCTCTCAATATAAATAACTACAAACTTAAGAAAATAAAGAAGAATGAACATCTAGTCTATGGTCAAAGAACAAGTCACAATTATAATAAAATAATTTGAATTAAAATTAAAAATAGCCAACATATCCAAATCCATGATGTCTTAGACTCTGGATCTAAAGTTCTTTCTTGTCTAGCAAGAAAGCGAGACACATGATTATTAAATGCAAGAGATGGCTAATGTCCAGGAAAAGACAAGAGCCCTGAATAAGGGTCCTCGCCCCGTTTTTATTAGGATCAGAAGGCTCACAAACATGGTGATGGACGTGCACAAGGAGACAATGAAACTGTGAACATTAACTCAAGGATGTAGGGAAAGGGGTCTTGAAGATATTTGGAGTTAGGGGTTTGGGTTAATACAAAACAAAATCCTGGCACCTGGCAGCCAGGCAGAAGGTTGTTTACAGCATTCATGAGACACCACCTCTGTTGATCTTAGCTAGCCTAGGGGATGAGACAGGTCAAGCAAGTAGCCTCAGCATAAACAAGGCACCTTTTATTTTGCTAATCAGCTCCCCTCTGGGCAGCTACATCTGCTGCACAGAGGTCTATACCCCTCTTTACCTGTTTACCTAACTTGGTCCTTCCTTCCTGTGAAAGCAGCTTCCTGCTATAGTACTAAGTTGGGCGGCACTTTTGCCCTGAATACCTAATCTTGTTTACCTCATATACCTTTGTATTGGGGGCCTTTGCCCCTCCTCTCTATTATGGGGAACTTTGCCCCCCCCACTCTATTCTGGGGGCCTTACCTCCCCCCCCTTCTCTATCCTTACTTGCCTAATCTTGTTTACCTAAACTTGGGTGGGAGCATCCAAAGGCTTTGTAATTCTTTATGCCTTGTTAACCCATCAGTGCAGGCTCAGGAAATTCCTAAGCTTACTCCCTACACCATGAGATAAAGCAGAACTTAGGGGAAATTTTGTAATTTTAAATTTTATATTTGACTAGAAAAAAAAATCTAAAATCAATAATCTAAGTTTCTACCATAAAGAAGTAGAAAAAGTAGTAAAAATCAAACACAAAATAAGAAAGGAAATACTAGAGATAAGAGGAGAATTAAATAAAACAGGAAATGGGTGAAAATAGAGAAAACTAATAAAACCAAAAGATATTTTCCTAAGGATTAGTAAAATTGCTCCTTCATGAACAAAGAAGGAAGTCACAAACTGCCTAATATTAGAAATGAAAGAAAGGATATATCTGAAGATGTTATAGATATTAAATGAATAGTAAGGAAATATTATAAACATCTTAATGACAATAATTTTAGTAAGTTAGATGAAATGGACTAATTGGAAAACAGAAAGCACAAAAACTGATTAAGATGAAATAAAAATTTGAATAGCTTTCTATAAAATAAATTATATGTAAATTTATGCATAAATTTTATATAAATGTATATAATGAATATATTGTATGTAACATATTGAAATGTATATAATGAAATGAATATCATCAACACTTCCTTAAAAAATTTTAGCAAATCGAGTTCACCACTATATTCAGAGATATTATGTTGTGATCAAGTTGGGTTATTCCCAGAAATGAAAGTTTAACATTAGACAACCAGATTCACTGGCATTCAGAATATTGACAAAATAAGAGGGAAAAACAAAACCAACAGATATGTGAACAAAAACTAACAAAGTCCATTCCAGATGAAACTCTCAGGAAATTAGAAAGTGAAGGAAACTGTTTCAACCTTATCAAGAGCTTCCATAAAATACAACTAATAGCACATTTAATGATGAAACATTGAAAACTATCTCTCTAAGAATCCTTAAAGTATGACTTCAAATATCACTTCTAGTTGCAAAAGGCATGATCATGTAATAAAAGTCCAAAAGCAGCTACTGCAGCTAACAAATGAATTGATCAAGGTTGTAGGATATAAGAAAATTAGACAAAAATCAATGTAGTTCTATATACTAGAAATTAATAATTGAAAATTAAATTAATACAACAATAACATTTATAATTGCATTTTATTTTTTTTAATTTTTTTTTCAACATTTATTTATTTTTGGGACAGAGAGAGACAGAGCATGAACGGGGGAGGGGCAAAGAGAGAGGGAGACACAGAATCGGAAACAGGTTCCAGGCTCTGAGCCATCAGCCCAGAGCCTGACGCGGGGCTCGAACTCACGGACCGCGAGATCGTGACCTGGCTGAAGTCAGACGCTTAACCGACTGTGCCACCCAGGCGCCCCAATTGCATTTTATTTTTATTGAGAGAGAGAGAGAGAGAGAGAGCGAGCAGGGGATGGGCAGAGAGAGAGGAAAGAGAGAATCCCAAGCAGGTTCCACACTGTCAGTGCAGAACCCAATGTGGGGCTCGAACCCATGAAGTGTAAGATCATGACCTGACCTGAAACCAGGAGTCAGACGCTTAACCAACTGAGCCACCCAGGCACCCCTGGAACTGCATTTTAAAAAGAAATATTTAGAAATAAATTTAATGAAATGTTTGCAAGGACTGTATCTTCTGAAAGACAAAAGGCCTTATAAAATGGAAGGTGAGGCTCATAAATCTTCTGTTAAACAACAGGGTTTCGAATAATCTTAAGGCTTTTAGGTTTTTAGGGAGCCCAACGTAGAGAAATAATTATTTTAATGAGATAAGAGGAATGCTTTGCAAATTATTTTATGAGGTCACCATTACCTTTTTTCTGCATGGAGTATATTTTCTGCATGCCTTTTGTCTAATGGAGTATATTTCCATCGAGTTCTATAATGGTCTTAAGATTTTTAAATTAATGATGCCAACTTGGACTGAAACAACAATGTCAACACAAAATGAAAAGAGGCTTTAGAACCTTAAAGCACTTACTTGCAAACATGCATTTCTTCTTTTGTAAAATAATGACTCGGAATACCATACTAATAGCCAACCTGCCAGAGCTCAGAGCTATGAGCCTTAATCAAGAAATGGCCACGGTGTGCTTGATTTCAAAACTGCTCTGGACCAGTGGCTGCTGTTTGTAGCCCACTGCTCTGTCTCACATTCCTTTTGAAAAGATGTGTCTTTTGTCATTTTTCTATGTCCCACCATTTTATGTTTGATAACGTCTACACTTAGTTCACAAGTTTTAAATTGGGAAGACCTGTACTCAAAGGTCTGTGTCTGATGCACCACAGTCAAGGTGCCTCATCTGCGCATGAACATGATGCAGATGATGAGAGCCTTAACTTTTCGACGATGCCATAAATGACAGGATGACCTGGGGGGTATTTTGTATATGGGAGGGATATGAATAGTTGTGGCTAGAGAACCCTTTATTTTCCAAAGATGCCCATCTTATGAGTAAGTCTATCTGAGCTGGAATTGGCATATGATGTTGACCTTACAGGTGTAGCAGAAAACATGGAAGGGTATTCTGGTGCGGACATTACCAACGTGTGTGGGTATACACACTTTTTAAAACACAGCATTGACAGTGCTGCTCTAGTAGGGTTTATAAGTCACTTCATCTTGAAACAGATATCACCCTTATGACTGCCTTAATCAGTCGAGTGCAGTAAATGTGATACTATAGGACTTTAGGTTACAAAAATGCCATGCACCTCAAGTGTTCTAGGGATCTCCATTCTTCGAACAGAGCAGCTTTGTGTAAGAAAGCCAAACAGCGAAATTAAAAGATATCCTATTGGTGTTTTGTCAGCCCCACAGGGGTCCCTGCTGAGAGCCAGCAATTATCATCAGATATGTGAAGTGAACAGATTCCATGTGATTCTAGTCCTCAGCTGTCATGCCATGTTAGCCTCCAATTTGCCCAGGATGTTGCCATGTAGCAAAAGGAAAAAAAAAAGTTGTCCATACTGAGTTTATCCAACAGATTCATTACCAAACTAATAATTGCATTTACGTTAAACCACTAAGTTTAAGGTAGTTTAAGTACACAGCAATTAATAAGTAGAACATATAGACAATAATTGATAGGAGCAATTCTTATACCAAGTGAATTGAGAAGATACACTTATTGTGTTAAACAGTGATTCTGAAGAGTACATTTTAAAATTTGTATTGGCTGTGTAATACAGTAGTTACACCCTGTACTTAAAAATCACATGAAGCATCCCATAAGGCCTGTCTAAATAATGAGACTTCTACGTGGGAACTCAATTTCTCCTGAACACATTGACACTTCAAGACTCATCCTTTTATAATGCAATCATCAAAACCACTCTTCCTTTAAATTCACTGAAAATTATTCACTTAATCGCTTATACGTGAATAAAGTTTCCTCACAAAGTTAAAAATAAAACTATCCTATGATCCAGCAGTTGCACCACTGGATATTATTCAAACAATACGAAAACACTAATTCAAAGGAATACATGCACCCTTATGTTTATAGCAGCATAATTTACAATAGCCAAGATATGGAAGCAGCTCAAATGTCCATCAGTTGATGATTGGATAAAGAAGATATGGTATATACATACAATGGTATATTCTGCAGCCATTAAAAAGAATGAAATCTTGTCATTGGCTATTACATGGATGGAGCTAGAGAGTACAATGCTAAGTGAAATAGGTCAGTCAGAGAAAGACAAATACCATATGATTTCACTGATACATGGATTTTAAGGGGAAAAAAAATAAGCCAAGGGGGAAAGAAAGAGAGAGACAAACCAAGATACAGATTCTAACTATAGAGAACAAATTGATGGTTACCAGAGGACAGGTGGGTGAGGGCATGGGTTAGATAGGTGATAGGGACCAGGGAGTATACTTCTCTTGATGAGCACTGGGTGATGCATGGAATAAATGAATCACTATATCTTACACTTGAAACATGTTAACTAACTAGGAGTGAAAAAAAACTTAAAAAACCAAGCGTCAGCCACATGGGAGTTTCAGGCTCCAGAATTTCCTTTTCATATAACCAACTAGGAAACTAAACAAATATTAAAAAAAAATACATTGGAAAACAGGAAGTAGACAACTGTGACTGCTGAGAGAAGGAAAACAAATTGCAGGAGCCTATGATCACCTTGGCTTTCTATTCAGATGAAAATAACTGTATTATGGGGGAAAAGAACAGCAGAGCCTGACGGTTTCAGTAAGTTGAGGAGGCAGAGATGTGATTCAGGAATACTAAGGCAGCTACACAGGGCAGGGTAAAGTACAGAAAAGAATGATCTGTGGACAGAAAGAGATCCAGAAATTTTCACAGGTATCCCATTTTGTCTTTCCTTAAGTATTAGACTCCTCAAGCATAGGATGAACCTCCATGAGGCCAAGCAGTGAAAAATTATTACTCAGATTCTGTAAACTAGTGCTAGAGGGCATTCAAGTTCATACCAGCCAGAGAGGAGACTCCTCAGTGAACACGTAGGAGAGACAGAAGCATAAAAGTGTGACTCGAACCAAAGAAAAATGAGTCAATAAAAATAGACCCAGGCACATCAAAGATGATGGATGAGAAGAGAAATGGAAATGCACTTTATTTATTTATTTGTTTTTTTAATGTTCATTTATTTACTTTGAGAGAGAGAAAGCATGAGCAGGGGAAGGGCAGGGAGAGAGGGAGAGACAGAATCCCAAGTAGGCTCTGTGCTGATACAGGGCTCAGTCTCAACAACTGTGAGATCATGACCTGAGCCAAAATGAAGAGTCAGACGCTTTAGAGACAACCACCCAGGCGCTCCGGGCAGTGCACTTATGGTAGAACAATACAATATCAGAAACAAAATAATAAACTTCATCAAATCAATAACATACAAATGCAAAAAAAGAACAATGACTTGAAGTCTTAGAAATAGTACTTTTTAAAACTGAAACAGAGAGAAAAACTGAAAATAGAGGTACAGCCCCTGAGTAACATGGGAGACACTAGCAAGTGGCAAAATAACACAATTCTCGTATTAGAAGAGAAAGGCTGAAAAACATTTAAAGAAATAATGGTTGGACATTTTCCCAAAACCTAATTGAGAAGCTCAACTAACTCCAGGAAAGATAAAGAGGCATACAAAAAAAAAAAATCAGACCACATTACATCATAACAAATACACACACACACACACACACACACACACACACACACAGCCTCTGAACTTGGAATTCTATATCCAGCAAAAAAGCTCATGCAAGAATGAAAGAAAAGCAATAACTTCTCTTTTCAAACCAATAAAAAAGGAGAATCGGTGGCCTTCAAACTTGCATTATAATAAATGTTAAAAATAGTTCTTCACATGTATACACAAAGGAAAGAGAAGCACTAGGAATATTAAATGTATGAGAGTCATTTTCCTCATTTTAAACAGGTACTTAACAGAACTAAGTCAAAAATAATGGTGTAGCGGGGTTTACAACCCGAAGGACCAAAATGCACGACAATAATACCACAAGGGACAGAAAGAGGAAATGGAAAGACTATTGTGGTAAGATGTTCATATTAGACATGAAGGTTATAACATTGTCTAAAAGGAGACTGTGCTAAACTAAAGGTGCATACTGTAAACCTAGAGAAACCACCAAGAAAATAATAAAACCAAAATTATAGCAAATAAGCCAATAGTGGCAAAAAACCAACTCATGCACATATTATCAATTCAAATGAATGCAAGACAAAAGGAAATAAGTGACAAAGAACAGATTTAAGGGGAAAAAAGAAAATAATCACAGGATGGTAGATTTCAACAGAAACATATTGATAATCACAACTTAAAAGTTCTAAAAATGAAATAAAAGGTAAAAACAGACTGGATGGGAAAAAAAAGATCCAACTATATGCTATTTACAAGCAACTTACTTTCTCAACTTATATATAAATTTATTTATTTATTTATTTATTTGTTTGTTTGTTTGTTTTTAACGTGTATTCATTTTTTAAGAGAGAGAAAGAGAGACAGAGCACAAGTGGGAGAGGGGCAGAGAGAGAGGGAGATACAGAATCCGAAGCAGGCTCCAGGCTCTAACCTGTCAGCACAGAACCCAATAGGGGAGGTTGGGGGTGCAGGGTGGTGGGTGGGCTTAAACCCATGAACTGTGGGATGATGACCCGAGCTAAAGTCGGATGCTTAACTGACTGAGCCACCCAGAACCCCCTCAATTTATATATAAATTTAAATAGTATGGAAGAAGATGTACTAAGAAAATGATAATCATAAGAAAGTTGCAGTGGATGTATTAGTACCAATCAATGTAAATTCAGAATAATGAATACTATTAGAATACAATAGAACATTTCCAAACAATATAGGATAAATTCATAAGAAGACATGAAAATTTTAAATGTGAATACTCCTAACAACTGAGTTTTAAAAAATCATAGAGCAAAAACAGACCAACCTAATAGGACAAATAGATCAATATATAAATATATATGGATACTCCACCATTTATTTCTAACTAATTAGAACAATTAGACTGAAAGTCAATAAAGATATAGAAGACTCAAAATCCACTATCAGCCAACTTTTCTAATTGCCATACTTGACCAGACAACAGAATATATAACTTTATTTTCATGTACATATAGAAAAGTCATCAAGGTAGACCATATATTATGTCAGAAAATATACACTCAATAAACTTAAAAGAATGGAAATCATTCAGAGCAACTCACTGATTCTAAGAGAAATAAGTTGGAAATCAACTGCAGAAAGGTTTTTTGGAAAAATCCATAGGTAAGTTCAGATTTAGAAAATTCACTTCTTTTTTAAAATTTTTTTTAAACTTTATTTATTTTTGAGAGAGACAGACAGTGTGAGCAGGGGAGAAACAGAGAGAGAGACACACACACAGAATCCGAAGCAGACTCCAGGCTCTGAGCTGTGAGCACAGAGCCTGACGTGGCACTCGAACTCACAAACCGCAAATTCATGACCTGAGCCAAAACTGGATGCTTAACCGACTGAGCTACCCAGGAGCTCCTTCAGTTCTAAATAACCCATGGGTCAAAGAAGAATCACGATTGTATGAGAAAATGTAAGACCTAAATGATAATGAAAACACAACATATCAAAACTTGTGGGATACAGCAAAAAAAAAGTGTTTAGAGGGAAATTTGTGGCATCATGTTTGTATACTAGAAAAGAATAAATGTCTCAAATTAGTGATCAAGTTTCCACTTTAAGAACTAGAAATAGGAGGGAAAATTAAATCTAGAATAAGAATGAGAAAGCAAAATGGTCAAGATCAGAGGAGAACCCCCCCAACACACACATAAAATAGAAAATCAGTTAACAGTAGGGAAAACAAATAAATTAGTATAAAACTTTAAATAGTGATGTATCTAATAACTTGTGGCAAAGAGCTGATCTTTTTTTGTCTTGGCCAGTGGAAGTGTGGAATAGGTGATAAAAATATTCTGTATTTGATTGTGATAGCAGTTACATGGGTAAATTAATTGTAAAAGCTCATTAATATACACTTAAAATGGTTACTTTTACTGTAAGTTATCTCAGGAAAGTTTTTTTAATTGTTTAAACTAAGATATGAAGAAAAATATCCAAGCACAAATTATTTTCCTTAGTTTTGTGTTAAATCTGCACTTTCAAACTTCTGAATTCTCTAACAAAATATAATTTGCACAATAAGTAACTGTATAAAAAGTGGATATTTGATAAATAAGAATGCCATGTAGAAACAGAACTTAATATTTAAAAAGATTTTCTTGCACCACTTTATACGTCAAATACATGGGAATATGACTGATTTTTGTTCTTAAATATTGTATGGAGTTTTAGGAAAAATCCCTCTATTTTCATATTAAAGGTATTAATAGTTATTATCATTTCAATAACAGAAGACACGGGGAGTAATTAGCAAACAGCATCCCAGTTTTTTAATTGGGCTCTTGTATCTAATCCACGCTTAACGATTCAGTTATTTCGGTGAATGTATTTTATGTCTGAAACCCTTTTCTATGTATCTAGATTTAAAAAAGCCAAATCTTGCCTCTGGGAAGTTCACACTTTCACACAGGAAATAAATGAATAATTGTAATCATACAATCAAATTGACAAAATAAAAATCCAGGAAAATAGTATGAAGGCTTCAAGATGGTGGAGATCTTTTGTGGGAATTGGAAATGACTGCTTCTGAGAGGACTTTCTTTGAAACATGAAGGATATATAGGATTTGGAAATCAGAGGCACAGGGGTTACGTAATGTGTGCTTTCAAATACAGTAGCCATGAGACATACGTGACTACTTACCTTACATTTAATTGTAATGAATAAAATTAACATTTTAGTGCCTTGGTCACATTGGTCGTTTCCGACTTGGCCACCATCTTTTCAGCTCAGATTATAGAACATTTCCATCCTTGCAGAAAATTGTATTGGAGAGCTCTTTCTAAACATAGGCACCGTCTCATCCCAAGTGCTAACGCAGCAAAGAGCAAGGTGTATTTGCGAAGCAGCAAAGATTCCGTGTTGCCCTAGAGACACATTTGAGAAGATAGGAATAAATCTTTGGATAAGTTAAAGGACTTATTTCTCATTCTTTAAATTCCACAAGGAAGTATTGAGAGTTTAAAGCAAAAATAATATCAGTAAAAATGATTTGTGAGTTTTGCAACATACACGGAAATAAAATACTGGAGAAAAATGCCAAAAATGTTTGATAAAAACAGTGCAAAGAATGGAGTGGGTAACATACGGGCATAAGACCGTTACATTATACTTTAGTATGATGCTCCATGAAGGTAGACTATAATAAATTAAAGATGCATATTGAAAATCTTAGCTAGGGCTAGGCAGACTTGCTTTTAATGAGCGGGACTGCAAGTATTTTAGGCTAGCAGGCCATCCATTATGTATTACTCTGACACCGTAGTATAAAAGCAGCCTTAGATAATTACATAGATAATAAGCAAATAAATGGATGTAGCTGTGTTTCACTAAAAGTGTTTATGGTATGCTTGGGTGGTTCAGTCGAGTAAGCAGCTAACTCAATTTTGGCTCAGGTCATGCTCCCAGGATCATGGGATCCAGTCCCATGTGGGGCTCAGTGCTGAGTGTGGAGCCTGCTTGGGATTCTCTCCGTCTCTCTCTGCCCTGCCCTCCACTAAAAAAAAAAAAAAAGTGTTTTACATGAGTGCACAGGAAGACAAATATCCTTTTCTTAAAATTTTTTAACATTTATTTTTGAGAGACAGTACAAGACAGAGCATGAGTGGGGGAGGGGCAAAGAGAGAGAGGGAATGCAGAATCTGACACAGGCTCCAGGCTCTGAGCTGTCAGCACAGAGCTTGATCCAGGGCTCAAACCCACAGACCAGGAGATCATGACGTGAGCCGAAGTCAGACCCTTAACAGACTGAGTCACCCAGGTGTCCCTAGGACAAACAAATAGTCTTAAAAATTGAGACATTTTCCTGAAACTTCCATGAACAATATCTTAGAGTCATTCTAGCCATTCTATCTGACAAATACTCCCCAGGCATATTTCTGGACTGAAAAGTTTGGCTATTCCTTTGTTCCTCTTTTACCTTGGTTATAAAAATCCTGTGGTGTTATTGTCAGAAACCAGGTGCTATTTCTTTTAATAAGCAAAATGTGACAAAAGGCAACAAAACATCATTGTATACCTTCAAAAATAGACAGTGGTCCCCCCTTGACCATGGGGGTACGTTCCAAGACGCCCAGTGGATGCCTGAAACTTCAGATAGTACCAAGCTGAACATATACTATGTTTTTTTCCCCCCACACATACATACCTATAATTAGGCACAGTAAGAGATTATTAGTAACAACTAATAATACAGTAGGACAAGTGTAACCATCTACCGTGATAAAAGTTATATAAACCCCTCTCTTGCTCAAACTGTCTTATTGTCTTGTACTCATCCTTCCTCATCTGGTGATGATGTGAGATGATAAAATGCCTACATGATAAGATGACGTGAGGTGAATGATGTAGTGTTAGTCTACGACTGACCTTCTGACCATAGGTGAGGAGGAACATCACCTCCTTCTAGACTACAATTGACTGCAGGTAACTGAAACCACAGAAAGCCACACTACAGGTAAGGGGGTATTATCTAATATGTAAATATATACATAAACATATTAATGTGTTTACATAAATATATACAGAAACATATACATATAAATATGCATAATATACTTATATTAAATACATATGTACATATACCAAACTATATAATACATACAAATGTATGATATATTTAATAGATATTTGACTTTGGAATATCTGTGTTTCCATAAACAATGCAGTTCTGAACTTCTGACCGTTGGTAAAGAAGCAGCACAGTTGGTTAATAATGTTTCCCTGAAAGTGTTGCCTATTAAAAACACTTTCTCTAATTTTGAAGCCACTGGCTCAGCTACAGTAGGAGAAATTAAGAGCCACAGCATATCTGACTGGTTCTTAAACCATGACCTCCATAAATAAAAGCCACTGCCTAGGAAACAGAAGCAAAGTATTGAAGTATGACTATCATGGACCAAAGAGGGTAAGACAGGAATTCAATACGCTGGTTTAATTACCAACGTCTACATCAATTATTCCCCTCTGAGTCAACTCTGCCTCATTTCCTCCTGTCTACTGTGATTTTTCAGTGACAGTACCTTGGGAATAGATGACACAGTGGAGGTGGTGTAGATGGTGCTGGAGATTATGGAAGAGAGTAAGCTGGATAGTGGGTCTAGGAAATACAGGTCGCTGCACTGGTGAGAGCGCTTATTCACAGAAATGGAATCCATTCTTTAGCAGAAAGAGATTCATTAGGACAAAGAGAAAGGGGGCTGAAAAACAGATTCCAACCTCAGGGAAGGATTAAAGCCACCACACAACGCGGATTCCAAAGAAGCTGATTTTTCTACCCACACTTAGGAGACTGTCAACCGGGAAGGCACTGATTTTGCAAGCCACCTGCCAAACCTAAAACAATGCTGCCTTGGCCAGCCATGATCCACGCCAAGAAAAAATGGAAGCCACATGCTGTGATCTTCCAGTAGCTCAGTTTCAAATTATAGACTTGGGTTTATGCGTCCCCAAAACAAATCTGGGCCCCTGGCCACAAGAGAATCGTTAGAAATCCTAATTGCAGTTTTTAGCTTTAAATTTTGGCGTTGAAAAGAAATCCTAGAAAGTGCTTGAACTCAATGTTTAATGAAGCAATTTAAAGACCTTGGAAGCTTCACCAAGGAACTCAACAATAAAAGTTAAGTTTGCAACAATTTTAGGGTCCATTTGTATATTTGTTCAGGCAGATTGCAATAGCATAAAAAGGAAGTCGTTCCACAAAATGGAAGCTATTTTTAGATTATGTAATAGACATAGGAAGCTAAGTTTGCAACAGATATTAAGGATTATGTGTGCATTAATTCTGGTAAAGACCTAAACGCGTTGGTTTATAAACAATAGCTCAATATAATAGTAGATTTTTTATTATAACATCAGGATTCTTCCAGATTTACAGGAGCTTAGCTATTTTCCACATGTGTGTCCTCCAGTCCCTCGTGTGTTATTTCCATCTCAGCCCAAGTGAAGAGAAAGAGATGGAGAAGCATGTGTTGGAAAGATTTGTGGAACAGACCTAGGAGGTGCAGAGAGGTTTTGCTTCCAAAGTATTGCTTCAAAATCACTGATATGGCTACATTAAGTGCAAGGGTGAACAGTACATTTGGCTGGGCTATGTGTGTAGAAAAAACAAGGAAACAGGTTTTGAGAAAGCTAACAATATCTTCCAAAATATAAAGGAATTGTGCAGTTGGCCATTTCAAGAAAAGTTAGAGTGGACAGCATAAAGGTTGCAGTGAAACCAAGGGGAGGCTTGAAACACATAATTAGTGGGAAACATATGACAGTAAATAAATTTAGCTGAATCCACCGAAGACTAGGGCTTAAAATGGGCAGTATCATCAGCTAGAATTACAAAGCACTTAAAAGTTCTCAGGTAAAAAATAAATCAGGCACATTTTCTTTCTAATTGCTGGGTTTTACTTCATCTTATAGCAGAAAGAAGAATTTGTCAATACAATTGTCATAACTGCCTGACAAAAATATTGTGGATATGATCCTACTTTCCGTATGTCTAAAACCACTTTAGTAGCATTGCATTTTTATGCCTTTAAAAGGTTTTGTTGACTACCTCTTATATGATTCAAACTATATGGCATTCTGGAAAAGGCAAAATAATGGAGATAGTAAAAAGATCAGTGGTTGGGGGAAGGGTGGGGCAGGCAGGGGCAGGAAGGGATGAATAGGCAGAACACAGAGGATTTTGAAGGCAGTGAAAATACTCTGTATCATACTATAGTAGATGGATACATGTCATTATATATTTGCAACGTCTTATTTACACTATGGACTTTGAGTTATTATGAAGTGTCCATGTAGTTTCCTTTTCTGGAACAAATGTACCACTTGGTCAGGATGGTTGTAATGGGGGAGGCTATGTATGACTGGGGCAGGTGATATATGGAAAATTTCTCTACCTCCTCCTAGTATTTCTGTGATCCTAAAACTGCTCTAAAAAATCCTTTAAAGAAATAAAAACTCTAAGAAGCACGGGAAAAATAAAAGTTGATTATATCTATCCCAGGGCATTCTTGTACAGTAATACATTAAATGTAGATTGGGGTATACTTTTGAAAAGTAAAACTCTGCAGTAATTGTCTAAGATAATCCCACTACAAAAATTTCATTTTATAGAACATATCTATATAAGCATAAAAGATAACAAGGGATTTTATTACATCATTGTTGATAAGAAAAACTGTAAACAACCTAAAATGTCCATCAAGAAGACATTAGCTCAAAAGATTATGGTAATAATGCAAAGGAATTCTATGCCATAATAATAATTATATAACAAAAAGTAGATCTATGTGAGCTAGTGTGGAAAGACAGAGAATAGTGTATGCACATCGTTCCTTTATGTATCTGTCTTTGGTGTTCTGGAGAAATGTATCAAACTATATGCATGGAAACTACAGAAACAGTAAAAATATCAGTGGTTGCAGGGGTCAGGGGATAGGCAGGGGTGAATCGATGGAGCACAGAGGATTTGAGGGGCAGTGAAAATCCTCTATGATATAATGATGTATGATAGCATATGATATCACAATGACATAATGATGCATGCCATTATATATTTGTCCACACTCATAGAATGTACACCAAGAGCCAGCTGTAATGTAAACTATGACTGTGTGATGATGATGTATCTACGTAGGTTCACTGTAACAAAACGTACCACTATCATAGGGGATACTGATAATGGGGAAAGTCACCCACGTAAGGAGGAGAGGATTTGTGAGAAATTTTTGAACTTTCTCTTCAGTGTTGTCCTGACAAACTGCTCCAAAAAATGAAGTCTTATTAAAAAATAAGCATGTGCTACTTCTATTAAAAATTAAAATGTTAACTGAAAAACAGATTTTGTTGTATTCACCTATAAAATATATGGACCTGTCTTGTGATTGCCTTGAGAGATATTCTTTAAAACACTGTTTTTTTTTTCTTATTTTCTAATGGAAATTGCTAAATACAAATGAACTCTCTCTCCTTTCATTGCCACATCTGGTAAGCTATATTTTCATGAGAAAACGTATTTTCATAGAATTATGTAAATTATCCCATTGTGATTTTTAAAATTTCCTCTTTGAGTTTATTCCTGTTTTTCCTTTGTGTTTATTTCTATCTCAAAACTTCTTACTGCACATTTTCAACTACTGAGGGTGTCATTTTGCTAGTGATTTATTACTTTCACTGCGTTTTTTTAAGAACTAAGTATTCATTTATTCCATTCTAGAGTTATTCTGTGTTTAAGTTTACTACATTTTCCTTTAATTTTTATTAATTTCATTTTGGTATCATTAGCTTTATTTTTATATTTTCCTTTACTTTTTTAGTGCAATTCTTAATTTATTAATTTTCATGTTTCTTATTATTTCTCGCTGTGACTTTTATTTCAGGTACTGTTATAGACATGCCCCATAGGTTTTTCTATGTAGTATTTTCAATATCCTTTGTTCCTTAAAATTTTTTTTAATTAAAAAAATTATGTTTTTATTTTACTTTTGAGAGAAAGAGAGAGAGAGACAGCATGAGCAGGGCAGGGGCAGAGAGAGAGGGAGACGCAGAATCTGAAGCAGGTTCTAGGCTCTGAGCTGTCAGAGGGGCTTGAACCCAGGAACCCTGAGATCATGTCCTAAGCTGAAGTCGATTGCTTAACTGACTGAGCGCCCTAGGCACCCCATTAAAAATTTTTTTAAATTACAAAACATATTGAAGAGAGAAATACAAATCTATGTTTTAATTGTCGAAGTTGAAGAATGCTTTCGTTTTCTATTATTTTACTTCCGCCATGGTCAGAGAATGTCGTTACATTATACTCTTGGAATTTATTAAGGTTTGTTTCTGACTTGATATGTTATTAGTTTATATAAATATTCCTTGGAATGTTGAAGCAAAGACTTGTTTTCTCTTATCAGAATAAGATGTTCTGTATAAATCCATTACACTGCATTCTTTTTTGCTTTGGATCTTCAATAGTCTCATTTTTTTTTTCTGTGCTTGATTTAATTTGACTCCAGAGAAATTAAGAAAACTTAAAACCTTGTGTTATTACTATCAGTTTTTTCTTGCATCTCCTATGATGTGTTTAAAAACACTGCTGCTAATTTGTTGCATAGATATTCCTCTTTCAAAAAATTTTAATGCTTATTTTTAAGAAAGAGAGAGTGTGTGTGAGCGGGGAGGGGCAAAGAGAGAGGGAGACACAGAATCTGAAACAGGCTCCAGGCTCTGAGCTCTCAGCACAGAGCCCAAGACGGGGCTCAAACTCATGAACCCCAAGATCATGACCTGAGCCAAAGTTGGGCACTTAACCAAAAGAGCCACCCAGGTGCCCCCTTTCTTTAAAAAAGTTTTTAAAAGTTCTTGAATCAAATGTTTGGTGCTAGCAAATAACCATTTTAGATATTTTGGTGTGAATAGTCTACTAACTCATTCTTTACTTATGTTTCATTTACATATTTCCTTTGTATATTGCCTCATTTACCATTGCTCAGCTTACAATTTTAGATTTTTTGATCATTTTGTTTTATTGTGTCTACCAAGGAGTTGGGTTTTGCTCTTGGACCTAATCTGAGAATCTTCATATTTTAACTGGTCAGTGCTATGGACTAAATGGTGTGTGCTCCCAATCCCCGTTCATATGTTGAAGCCTTAACCCCCAAGGTGATGGTATTAGCAGGTAGAGGCTTTAGAAGGTAATTTAGTTGAAGTCAACAGGGGTGGAGCCTCCAAATGGAATTAGTTCTTCTTAGACAAAGAAACACCAGAACTTTCTCTTTCCTCTCTGTGAAGATACAAGTGGAAGTTGGTGACCTGCAAGCCAGGAAGAGAGCTCTCACCAGGAGTCTGACCAGTTAGCATCTTG
Source organism: Acinonyx jubatus (assembly GCF_027475565.1). NCBI lineage: Eukaryota > Metazoa > Chordata > Mammalia > Carnivora > Felidae > Acinonyx > Acinonyx jubatus. The sequence goes on from NC_069393.1 coordinate 9,011,111, forward strand.
ATCTTGGACTTCCCAGCCTCCAAACTGTGAGAAATACCCATCTCTTTACTTAGATATTTACTAATCAATCTATAGTATTTTGTTACAGCAGCTTGAACAGACTAAGACAGTAAGTTAACACTATTTAGTTTTATTTACTGATATGACAAATCTGTTTGCTCTTAGTTCTCTCATACTTCTTTATATTATGTTTTCAAGTGTATAAGTGTATATGTGTATGGGTGTCTGAGTGTCTCAGTCGGTTGAGCATCCAACTTTAACTCAGGTCATGATCTCATGGTTCTTGAGTTCGAGCCCTGCATCAGGCTCTGTGCTGACAACCCAGAGCCTGGAGCCTACTTCAGATTCTGTGTCTCCCTCTTTCTCTGTCCCTCTCTTGCCCACGCTCTGTCTCTTTCTTCTCTCAAAAATGAATAAACATTAAAAAAAAGAAGTGTATATTTGTGCATGCATGTGTGTATATATGCATCAAATGTACTTAATCTTATTAAGTATCAAATTTGTAAAAGAAGAGACTAAATGGAAAATATTTTATATTTTGATGCATTACACACACATGCATGTATGCATATACACTTATAAACTTAAAAACATAATATAAAGTGGTATGACAAAATTAACACTATCATTGTTCTAGTGATAATTTATATGCAGATATATTTACATTTATTTCATTATTTCTCTTTTTCTAGCTTATATCCTTACATCATTAGCTTTTCCCCTTTCAATACTTTTATTTCCCTACACTTTTTAGGAAGACAGTACCTTATCTTCAAGGTTTAGCTTTTTATTCTTAATGATGCTTACTACTGGATGTGTGAGTTTTAAATATCATTAAACATTTCTCCTTGCACCAGTGAACAAGATTGTTATGCTCTCTACTGATTCTGTCACTGTCAGACTGTATAACATTTATTTTTTAATTGAAAGTTAAGTTCCTTTATGTAATTTACACTTCCACAGATCAGTAGAACTAGTGAAAAGTAAAAGTCAATAAAATTAGACATGCTCTGTGCCCACTTAATCTCTCGGAGCCTCAGTTTTCTTAGTAGTCTGATGGAGCACTGAGCAACTTTAACATGTTGACGTGAGAATTAATGAGGCTTCTGGGGAAGAAAAATATCCAACATTTAGCAAACTAAACAAATCTTAGTGCCTTCTTTATTCTAAATTACTGACTAAAAGCCCTAGTGGCACAGATTTACCTTACAATGACTTACTGCTTAATTGCATACATTTTGGCAAATAAACAAAAGTGACTGAATGTGTATTTATTCAAATTTGTGATGCAATATGGCAAAGTCCAATATCTTCCTATCAATAATATTCGTGTTTGTCATAGCATAGCATATAGGTTAGCACATTTTAGATATATGAATTTTTTTTTAAAAAACCCAGTTACATGAGGAAAATATTTGAGGGAAATTTCAGAGTTATATGTCCTAAGGTAATCATTAAGTTAACATATATGCTATCACACTATTTCCCCTATATTATTAACTACTCTACTATGCAATCTATCGTTTACTAAATTCAATAAATTCTGATTTGTTGAAGTCAAATATAGTTCAAACTTTTCTCAATCTATTTTGCTATTCCTGGATTAGCTTTTATTCTAATTCAAATTTTTGTATCTCCTTAAAGTGAAAGTAAGAACCTTTTTCTGTCTTTTTAAAAAAATTTTTATTTATTTTGAGAGAGAGGAGAGAGCGTGAGCAGGGTAGGGGCAGAGAGAGAGAGAGAGAGAGACAGAGAGAGAGAGAGAACCCAGAGCAGGCTCCCTGCTTTCAGTGCAGTGCCCAATGCGGGGCTTGATCTCACAAAAGGAGATCATAACCTGAGCCGAAATCAAGCGTCCAATGCTTAACTGATGGAGCCACCCAAGCCTTTTTTCAGTATCAGGTGGAAGGATCACTACATGAAAATTAACTCAGAATTCTTATGGACAATATTATGAAGTACTCCTTGGTAGGTCACATTATTATTCTCTTTCAATACAAAGCTTATGCAGTGGACCCCTGGGTGGGTCAATGGTTTAAGCGCCCAACTTAGGTTCAGGTCATGATCTCACAGCTTGTGAGTTCAAACCCCACATTGACTCTCTGCTGTCAGTGCATATCCCGCTTTGGATCCTGGGTCTCCCTCTCTCTCTGCCCCTTGCGTCATCTATCTCTTTTTCAGAAATAAATTAACATTTTTTTTAAAAAAAGCAGCTTATGCAGCACTGCCTGTACCCATGTTGTCTGTGTTGCTTCCCTGTAGCAAGAAAACATTTCTATTCCATTGTCTTGTCCTGTGACTTATTTGGGCCAATAGACACGTTCCTGTAAGATGCAGTATATCAATTCAGAGCAGGAAGGGACTTCTGCCACTTACCCTATGCCTTTTTCTTTTCCCTCTGCCATGACAAAAACGTGGCCCAAATATGGGCTCTTCCTGCAGCTTGGGACCCCGAATGGAAGGACGGTGTATGGTAGCGGATACAGCAGCACCCATGTGTAATGTGAACAAGAAATAAAGGTTTGTTAGAAATCCCTGAGATGGGTCGGAAAGCCTGATATGGTTCCCACGAACATAGTTTCAGCGGTCTGTGCAGTGCTAAAATGTCTTCTGTCTGGTAACTGAGTGTGAGTCCTTGTAACAAAACTAAACTGGGGATTTGTTACCACTTTCTGTGTTTCCCTCAAGTCACACGTTGAGAAACTCGGTTATTTTCAATTTCTAATTATTTCTGCGGTAAGAATAACAGCAAAGATAATTGGTAAGTTTTGAGGTCCAAATTTCATTGCTGGCTTGCACTCGAGTAGACTGTTTCAAACAAGTGTAACTTTGAAGAAGTAATCTTGGTAGGTCTGTACACATCTTTTTTATTAGACTGTATTTCTTTGTAGTTCTCTGCTAATGAGAACAATCTTGTCCTAGGAGAAATAATTCAATCAGGAAAAAGTACATCATGTTCTTCATATACTTGAATTGGATGCTATTTTCCCGATGAAAAACTGTTTTCTCTTTCCTGATGCACAACTCTTTCTCCCAAGAGGAAGAGGAAGAGGGAGAGGGAGAGGGAGAGGGAGAGGGAGAGGGAGAGGGAGAGGGAGAGGGAGAGGGAGATCGTTATCTTTAGCTTATTTCAAATCATCTACGTTTTCGGACAAATAAAAGAGCATCTATCTCCTTGCTTCATATCAAGGTGTAAGCGGTTGAATTGTATCCCCAATTGTAGTCAAAATCCACATGCTGAACTGCTGACTCTGATACCTCCAAATGTAAACTTATTTGGAAATAGGGTTGTTGCAGGTGTCATTGGTTAAGATGAAGTCACACTGAAGAACGATGTGCCCGTAATCCTATATGATGGCGGTTCTTATAAAAATGGGTAAATTTGGACACAGGAAAATGCCATACAAAGATTATAGTCATGGTGTCACAAGCCAAGAAACTACCAGAAGCTAGTAGAGAGGCCTGGCGTGGATCTCTCCGCGGAAACTAATACATAGGGCCACCAAATCTTCCGCCACCCAGGAAAGATGTATTTACGCTCTGCAAATAAAATATTTTAGTGAGACTTCAAATTACTAGATTACATTTTTCACTCACAATACCAAATTTATGAGTTCAAAATTCATCTAAATATATAGATTATTTTAATATTTTATAATCGTTCTCTGAGTGACAATGCATTCATCATAATATATTCAACGGTTGTCATACATATATTGTTTTTTCTTAAGTAATGTAATTTCTCTCAAATATTCTTCTGTGAAGGCACTTTATTTCTAACTTGGAAAGTACGTGTCATAGCCAATAAAATGTGCTATGCTGTTGCTTCACAATTGTTATCCTTTTACCCTCAGATGAACTGTATTTTCATTGTATCCCTTTGCAAAATTTTCTTAAAAATCTCTCATCTTCTATGAGAATCCAAAGTGTTGAAAGTCACCAATTATGAATAGAAATAATTGTCTGTTGCATGCAAAATGATACCTAAACATTCAAGATAATCCTAAAAGCAAAAAGAAAAGCATAGCATTTCTGAGATTCAATTAAAATTTATATAATCTGATAGTTTATATGTAATCGTACATTATAGAAAGAAAACTATTCTAGTCCACAAATGGCACATAATATATCATTAATGTTTGTTGTTTGGTTCTGTGTTGCCTGATTATATGACGCTTTTAGCTGTGTGGGAAGGCAATGAATATTAAACACATTAACAGAACATTTTGTGGTTTCATGATGCAGAACTACAGGTTGAGGCAAAAATTAAGGCTTCTTTTTATCTAAAACAATAGTTGTAATAAGTTATTTTCACCAGAAATGCTAATTCCTTATATTTAAGCCAAGTGTCAAAGGAGATCAGCAAAGTACTGCTCCCATTTAACCAGGGCCCCAGTCTGATGGGTCGGAGAGATGGATGAAAAGACACCAGGACAAGTGTGTCTGGATAGGCTAGGTCACAAGAGGAAAGACTCGGTCAGTGTCTTCTACCATAGCAATGCCAAGCCTGTACTGCTTCTTGAGGCTAAGAGCTTTTCTTGGTTTCTTCAAATTCCAAGCCTGAGTAAGTACAGTTTCCTTAGTTACTAGCATCATGCACATGTTCTGGCATGAAAAAAGCTGTCGATACTGTCTCCCATACAAGCCACTGTGGCAAGAATATGATTGAACTCCCACATTAGAATCTTCCCCTTGGCTACTAGACAGTCCTAGAGTTAATTTAAATATCAAAGTCCTGATTAAATAATTAGAAGTGTTCCTCTCACTCAAGATAAAAATCAGTTGTTTTCATTAAAAGATAAAATGTTCTGGGGCGCCTGGGTGGCTCAGTCGGTTAAGCCTCCGACTTCAGCTCAGGTCATGATCTCACGGTCTGTGAGTTCGAGCCCCGCGTCGGGCTCTGGGCTGATGGCTCAGAGATTGGAGCCTGCTTCCGATTCTGTGATTCTGTGTCTCCCTCTCTCTCTGCCCCTCCCCCATTCATGCTTTGTCTCTCTCTGTCTCAAAAATAAATAAACGTTAAAAAAAAAGATAAAATGTTCCTCCTAAATCTGACTACACTAAAAGTGGAGACCTAAATTCAGAGAAAGAGTTTACAGTCTTTTCCCTTTGTTTTGTCACTTGAACTTCTCCTACCTCCTCTCAATTTGCGGGACAGTTTCTGATCCCTTTGGAGTCTGGTTAAGTTTAGATGTGGGGATTGTGAGCGGTGAGGAAGTAAGGCAAGCGTTTCTTGAATGTGTATTTTCCTAAAAAGCCAGGCAGATGTTCAAGCTCCCTTCCTCAGGCAGCACTTTTCAAGTTCTTCATGAATTTCATCCCTGGAGATTTCTTTCCTGCATTGGCTTGAGTGGACACGTATCTATTCAAAATTATAATATCTCATATAATCACTAGCTACACCACATTCTTCTCTGGCTTTTTGCTGATGGATTCTTTCTGTCCTTGTTGGAGACCTTAAAAGAGCAGATCTGACATGACCCCATGTTGTTTTTCTCCCCCATGTGGCCCACACCTACGCATAAATGTACAGTTTCCTTGCCTCAATATAAACTCTGAATCTGGAGAAGATTCTAAATGCAGATACTTCTGACCTTGTACCCTGTGCTATTTTAGCTCTACCAGGGTGAACTGATCACTACTTCTGGTGTCTTTAGGGGTACACGAATTTTAAGATCTTGGAGCCATGTTCTTGCTGGCATGAGGTGAAGTAGGTAGTAATCTCTCCTTCCTTCCTTCCTTCCTTCCTTCCTTCCTTCCTTCCTTCCTTCCTTCCTTCCTTCCTTTTGGCTCCACACCCAATGTGGGGTTCTTACGCACAACCCTGGGTCCAAGAGTCAAACGCTCCACCCACTGACCCACCAGACGCCCCCCACTCCCATATGTTCTTACAGACTTAGTTTGGCAAATACACTTTCAAAAAACCACTTCCAAATTTCCTCCATCTCTTTCCATTCTAACTTATTTTTATATCCTTTATCACACTGAGGAATCCAAGGGTCATGGAATCAGTTTCTAAAAATTTCCCTTGTAATTTCTGCATGCGGCACACTCTCTCAAACTCAATTTGGGAATGAATAGCTATCACATTGACATTTCAGTTGAAACCAATGCAGGAAGAGTCTTGCCTTAAAACCATTTTATGTGAATAGAAAATGATGACGAACTTCATTTCCAAACTAAGATACTGTCAGCATTTTAAATTTGAATTTTGATCCACCAATTTTAGTTAGAAAATATCTACAAGCATCCACATAAGAAAATCTTCCCAAATTACATATCCAGGATTTATCAAACTAATTTAAAAAAATATTTGGACTGAGAAGCAATTTATTTTTATTTAACCATACGCAGCTTAAAAACTTATCAAAACTACCAAGCTTTGAGTGAGCATAGTATTTCATACCAAAAACATATGCATCTTGTGAGAGCCTTATAGTATTGAGCCTCTCTCTTTCAAGCAAATCAAGGTGTCATATGGAAACCAAGACATATGGAAACATAATAGTTATATTTAATATTTTTTCTGATGAAAAGATCTGATTATATATTATCACTTACCTATAAAATAATAGTCCCTTAGGAGAAAGTTATAAGAAAATGGATAAAAGGTTATCACCACTAATTTAGCTACCAGTATGTTATTTTGGTATATTTAGGTCCCATATCCTCTCAAGGTATGTCAAAGAGTTGAAACCATCCCATATATTTAAATATGTTTCATCTTATATCTTCATTAAAAATTACTTAATTAAAAGTCCTTTATTTCTATGCAGTCTTCCTAAGCATCAACTGGAAAATCTGTGCATTATCCATCACACTATCAGTGGCCACTATTTCCCTATTTCTTAATTTGATCATATTTCATCTTTTTAAAAATCCTAACTATTATTATTATAAGCATTTTTCCATGTTGGCTTATTTTGTTAAAGTAAATTTTCAGCCTGACTACTCACTTGACTTGGAAGTTTACCCTGGGAAATTTACTTCATTGTTCAGATTTTGAGTATATTTCATGCTCTACTAATTTTATCTTATGTGAACACAATAGAAAGTAAGAATTATTATTAAAAATTAATTTGGTGTCAGATTCCGTATTCTGATCTAAATTGCTTGTCAGATACCAGTATGGCAAATATCTCTCATTCTGACTTATCCTTTGTTCTTTTCATGTCTCTTCATTAATAGATGTTTTTAATTTTTTTAAAAAAAAATCATGTTTATTTAGTTTTGAGAGAGAGAGATAAAGAGAGAGACAGAGACAGAGACAGAGACAGAGTGCAAGCAAGGGAGGAGCAGAGAGAGAGATAGGGAGACACAGGACCTGAAGCAGGTTCCAGGCTCTGAGCCATTAGCACAGAGCCCGATGCAGGGTTTGAACCCACAAACCGTGAGATCATGACCTGAGCTGAAGTCAGACACTTAACTGACTGAGACACCCAGGTGCCCCTAGATGTTTTTAATATTGATGTTGTTCAATTTGTTAGTCTTTTTTATGATCAATACTTTATATCCAATTGATCTATCATTTGTTGTGGGGAAAACATATTTTAATAATATATGTCTACCATCTCCAACCCAGATGTGTAAAAAGTCACATATATATGTATATATATATAATAAAAAATTCAATCCTTCAGGAAAACATTGACTGGAAATGGAACCATAAACATCCGATTTTGAGAAATTCCTGGAAGTAGTAAAAGAGATCAATATAGAAGCAAAGGTTAAGATCAAAGCTACAGAAAAGTGTAGGAATAAGTATATGCAAGAGAAGACTGTACAGAGGTAAAATATAGAGCAACCAAAGCCCAGAGGAGGTATGATTTGTGGAAATCTCCAACAGATATGTCCCAGGATAGCTAGACTGTTCCATTCCTCTTCTTTCTCTCCCAGAGGACTATGGATTTGGACACAGGAATCAGAGGCTTATCAAGTAATCACAAATTCCATACAGAGAGAGAAACACTATGTCCAGAATATATATCATCTGCTGAAACATATCCAGCTCCCTTCCTCCAGTAACTTGAGACTGTAGAGGAATATGGCTAAGGGACTGGGCCTAGGCACATGCTCAAACAATACACTTCATGTGCAAAGATAATCAGAGTTCTTCAAACAAAAATTAAAATCTGAGAAAATAATATAGCTAAGAGAAAACTTTAAATTAAGTACAATTGTATATGCTGAGAAGAATTTTATATAATTGTATACGTAATACACTTACATAGAAACAATTGCATGTTATGCAATAGGACCAATCAGAACCAACTAGAGATCTTGGAAATTTAAAATCAAATTCTAATAAACAAAGCAAACAAACTTCGGTAAATAAAAAGGGAGATATGCATAAAAAGTGAATAAAACAAGGGGTTAACACTAAAAAATAGAATATAGAAAGTATAAGACAAAAGTTAAGACAGAAAATAGATCAAAAGGGTTCTATTTCTTTTGCAAGGAGTTCTAGAGTGTGGGGGAAAGAGAACGAATCAAACACAGGAAGAATGGAAAACAGAAGGGAAGGGGGATGGAGGGAGAGAGAGAGAGAGGAAGGAAAAAATAGAGCTTTCCTAAGAGCAGAATTGACATGAATCTTCAGTCTGTAATAGGCTCACCAAGTGCTGAGGGGTATGAATGAAAACAAAATATTATAATAATAATAATAATAATAATAATAATAATAATAATAATAATGGCTAGCCACATCCTGGAATGATTCTGAACTCCAAGTTAAAAGAAAATCCCAAACACTTTGAATTTGACCAAATAAGAAAGATAATGAATTTTCATTATATTTCTCATTAGTAACAGATGGTTCCAGAAGAAAAAAACCTAGCAATATTTTTAAGTTCTAAAGGAATATCCCATATTCTGTTAAACAACTGCTCAAGTACAGTGGGGAAAAAGAAGTTGAAAAGGTAATGACTCTATCAACAAATCTGAAATCGTTAAATACTTTTCATTAAAAAAATACATGTGCCAGTAAAACGAAGTGTTCTTACACCTACTACAATAGACAAAATGACAGCACCAAATGCTGGTGACCTTGTGGAGGGAAGAACTCTTGTTCACCGCAGTGGGAATTCAAAATGGTAGTAATTTTAGAATGGCTTGGTGGTTTTTCACAAACTAAACATATTTCTACCCAATCATCCAGCCCAGCACTTGTTGGTATTTACCCAAAGGAGTTGAAAACTTCTATCTGGAGGAAGTCCTCCACTTTTGATGTCTCATATGATGAGATTGGGCCCACTTGGATAATCCACAACAATCTTGTTTTAAGGTCCATTACCTTAATTGCATTGGCACAATCGCTTTGGCCATGTAATTTAACACATTCACAGGTTCAGGAGATTAAGATGTGGGCATCTTTAGGGGGGCATTATTCTGCCTACGATAGTCTACCCTCAGGCCTGTAAGCTCCATATGCATCCTACACAAAAAGTATATTCACTTTGCCTAAAAATCTCATTTAAATAGAAATATCATTAATTCAAAATCCTAAAGACTCAACAGCGAAACCATTGAAATCAGGTGTGGATGAGTAATTTTTAGGATGCCTTATTCTATCTACTGCTTTCTTCACTCATGAATCTTACAATTTAGGTGGGAAAACAGACAATTGGCCAGTAGTTCTAAAAAAACAAGTATGTTAAGAAAGATAAATACCAGTTTATATGGAAGCATAAATTAGAAGAGTGTAATATAGTGTTAGGAGACATAGAAAACTAAGTAAGTTTACTTCCGGTATCTGAGACCTAAAAGAACAGTAGATACAGCTAAGTGAAGTGGCCTGTATAAGATTAATAGATGGGGGTAAAGATAGAGCTGTAGGGAATCCATGAGGAAGGTTGTTTTAGGTAAACCAGGTAAGAGTGAACACTAACGTGGGGTGCCTAGGTGGTTCAGTCAGTTAAGCCTCCGACTTCGGCTCAGGTCATGATCTCACAGCTCCTGAGTTCGGGCTCTGTGCTGATAGCTGGGAGCCTGAAGCCTGCCTCAGATTCTGTGTTTCCCTGTCTTTTTGGTCCTCTCATGCTTGCACTCTGTCTCTCTCAAAAATAAATACATTAAAAAAGAAAAAAAAAGTGGGCACTAACTTGTGTTAGCCTAAGTAGGAATGTAGAACAGTAGATACTTAAAATTTGGAACTATATGTAGAAACTACATATCATTTATTGATTACAGCTAGTCTGTAGGATGCTGGAGCTAGTCTAAGGATGAGTGAGGGGAGCTAGTCTAAGGATGAGTGAGCATCAACAAGGACGTCCAAGTTCCCCTTTATAAGCAGCAGGTGACAGAAGTACAAGTTTCAGGGCAAGGGTTTCAGATATGATGACATCCATTTGGGGAATTTTTAAGATATGAGGCAGGCAAGTGGTTAAATAGGTCTGTAGCGGGGCGCCTGGGTGGCTCAGTCAGTTGGGCGTCTGACTTCAGCTCAGGTCATGATCTCGCGGTCCGTGAGTTTGAGCCCCGCGTCGGGCTCTGTGCTGACAGCTCCGAGCCTGGAGCCTGCTTTGGATTCTGTGTCTCCCTCTCTCTCTGACCCTCCCCCATTCATGCTCTGTCTCTCTCTGTCTCAAAAATAAATAAAAACGTTAAAAATATATATATATATATATAAAAATAAATAGGTCTGTAGCTGGCTTGCAAGAGGGGTCCTGGTTGGAGTTTTTTGGGGGGATTAATCATAAGTGGCAATTAAAAATGCAAGGTGTGCCTGGGTGGCTCAGTCGGTTGAGCATACAATTTCAGCTCAGGCCACGATCTCGTGATTCATGAGTTCGAGCCCTGTGTCGAGCTCTGTGCTGACAGCTCAGAGCCTGGAGCCTGCTTCGGATTCTGTGGCTCCCTCTCTGTCTGTCCCTCACCTGCTCACACATTGTCTCTCTCTTAAAAATAAATAAACATTAAAAAATATTTAAATACCAGAAGATACATAAAACAAACACAAAAGGAAATAGCAATGATTTCAATGACCCTGAAAGAGTCTTTAGAATAAAAAGAAAGAGGAAAGCAAAGGACAAGCATTCAAGGAACACCAATATTATAGAGATACTAAAGGAGATAAGAAAAGTAACAAGAATGACTAGGAAAATGTAGTAGGACGAAAAACAGAGCTTGAAATTAACACAGATTTTGGGTTGGCATGAAACAAAATGCTTTCTAACTAGGGGCCCAACATGTGGAATCTGCTATTACTGAACTAACAGTGGACATGAGGGTGTGTCAGGAGTTGAAACAAGCATGGATATTAAATAAGGAAGAGTTCAGGTTGCAGAGTTTGTATTTGACGGTAAATAATTAGGCAAAATATAGGTCCTTACAGACAAACTGATCCAGTGAAAATTAATGTTTATTATTTAGATCAATTAGACAGGTAATAACAAATGCCTGCGTTTATGGAAGAGATATACAGTGTCGACAGAACTGTTCATGTTTTCCTTTCCATGCTTTTCCAACAAAAATAATATCGTTAATTTGTTACATCAGTGGACGTCATTACCTATAAAAGACAGTCTCAATCTTAAGGGTCTTCAATCTCATAAGTACAGTGATTGTTCAATCAGTAAATTTTCTGATGATTGATTCTCCTCATAAGCAAATCCAGTACTGAACATAAAGATAATCTGAAAGGTTTTATAGGGGATAATTAGTGAAGTTTCCTATAAGTAAAATGAATTTATGGGATCTCACTCGGTGGAAATCTGGGTTTCCTCTGCCATTGCATCTTCTGAGAGCAGGACAACAGATCTTCAAACAACAGCAATAATGATGAGTTCTGTTAACTGGTTTCTGCCAAGCCTTGCTTTATTTGAAAATTCTTCCTGATTACATAAAGTTCTTCACAGGATGAGCCATCTGGCAATTTCTCCGAGTGTCTCACTGGGTCGATGGCGGAAAATAAGAACAGAGCCAATTCTCAGGGAACACAAAGGAAGCATGTCTAGATTGCCATGGCAGATTCTACATCAATGCCAAGTATCTCTGCATAGATGCCAGGTAGGATATTACCACTGAAATTTGATTTAACTATCGAGGGACATCTGACACCGAGCTTACTAATTATGCCTTTGCTAATTGAAATTTTCAAATCGCCATCATCTGCATAATTAAACATCTCAACCATACATTGCTTTGCAAAAAAACCAAAATATTGATATTGATATATGCATCGTTAAATTAGTAGTAAACCTATTTTAGGAAATAAAAACATAGGGCAATTAATTTTGTCAACCTAATGCAGGTTTAAATAAGCATAACATTAGGGCCATATAAGAACAGATAAAAAATGATAATTTGTTTGCAAACAAGAAAGCTACTTCATTTTAGATGGATTTTTACCAAAAAAAAAAAAAAGATAATGAAATTAAAATATGACTTTTTAAAAGTTCAAAAGGAATAAAATTTATACTTCATCCCAATGCCCAAAGTCTCCTAATAATAGATAAATAGAAATAATTCATTTTTATCTCCAATTAAAATGGTTAATTAAGTTTTAGTAGCTATGTTTTGTTTTGTTTTGTTTTGCATGTCTGGGAATTTGATTCACTCTTCATTCAGCATGTATTTATTAAAGCCTAGTATGGATCAGGTGTTAGGGAACTGCTAGAAATAAACAGAATAACAAAACAGATTCCAATTCTAGGAACTGTCAGAAACCAACATGGAACCAGAGCGATAGATAAAGTTTTCACAAGTATTAGACGTTTTCCATATGTGGAGGAAAATACATTTATATTAGAGTTCTCGTCCATGTTAATTAGATATGTCTCTTAATAGGCAAACTTCATTAGATTCGCTGTTGAGTTTCTTGAATATATGTATTCTGCCACACACACATTCTTCCACACCCAGAGATCTTGGAGACTAGCTGTTGTACCATAAAGTTTATGCTTAATTAATGATTCTTCAATAAATATTCATAAATGAAAATAGTTTTTTTAGATAAATTACCTGTTTCACTTATTAATTTTGTACAATAATATGTTCCCATTTGATGATACCATTGGGAGAGTTAAGAGTAATAATACTGACTGAACTTCAAAATCCAGTTTGCTCATTACTATCACGGGTACTTTCTATTTCTCCTCCCTGGCCGTCTTTAGGGGGCAGCAAAGGGGACCCTTGTGATCCCAGTTGGTACCACAGTTCTAGAAATTATACTAACATATGCCAAATTGAGAGTCAATGAACTATGTATCATATTGTTTCACTTTAGGAGTAAGTAAACTTTTCCAGAAGCCTCTCCTTTGATTTACCTTATGTCTCATTAGTTAGGATTTTGTACAATCCACAACCTTAAGTCACTCACAATGGGGCTTGGGTTTACCTCAGTGACCTGAATTCTTAGATTTATAATTTGGGATGATATGGATGTTTGAGATTCAATCATTCTGACTCATTCAGAGTTATATTTTAATCATTTTGTTTCATTCAGAGATATGAAGGCTAAGAATTTTCGTGACAAGACATTCATTCTAACAGAGAGCGGGTGTGCACGAACTTGGCAGAATGTTCATGTTTAAACATCTGAGGATATAGTTTGCATTTGGATACAACATAGCACATATTATTTGGAAGAACCCTGTAGCCCAGTTTTCCCAAAACAGAGGAAGCTTTAAAAAAAAAAAAAGATCCAAACACCAGTGTCTTTAAGATCCTGATTTTGGGGGTGACAAAATTGAGGGAACGTGGATTAAAGTATCATAAGGTTTTGACTAGCAGTATTTTTCATGTTGACATTTTTGAAACCTATTGGCCAATGAAAGATAAATTTTGCATCAGAAACAGCAGAGATCCATGTGAACACTTCTGATAAGAAAACTAAAAAAAACCATATTGTATATATTGGTATATGTGAACAACTTTTATAGAGTACTGAAT